>NW_026695326.1:519301-616449 GCF_029851405.1 Lichtheimia ornata
TACCGAGAAATGATTGGCCGACCGATATTTGGCGCCGATTGAACATGGCTATCTATTACTATTTTCAAATGTCAATGCAAGAGAAAGCTTTTTTATCTCTCGTTTGAACTCCAGGTACAACAGCTGTAACCCAAGCTACCTAGATTAGTATATTATCCCATTACTTATGTTTATATATATATACACACACTATACGTATGATGGTCCTTTTTGGATGTATTTCAAAAGACACGGTTGTTTTCCAATTTCTAGCAGAGGAGATGCACAATGCAAGTATGTACGTGTGTGGTTGTGGCGAGGGGAGGGGGGGATACATTGGTGTGCGGAGCGTAGTTGTTGGGGGGTTGGTTTTGATGAATCGGTGGGTGGGGGTGGGGGTTTCCTCTGGCAACCACGTGGTTTGTGTATGTTGGATGTCGGTTCTTATAGGTACAGCTTGATCAACTCATCACTCACGCCACTGGGTGTCAATACGCCAAGATCCGTAAGTAGCAATGTGAAATATTGTGGAGGTGTATAATCGACTAATGGGTTGGATCCTTCAAGCTGGTCTGTGCTATCGGCTTGGGTGCTGCTAAATGATTTCCGTCGAGAAGTGAAGCTCACAATTTCGGGTAATGCTGAAGGAAGATCGTATTGGTTCAATGGATATACACGCACAAACTTGTAACTATAATACATCACATTATTATTAGCATGTTGTTGATACAAAAGGATGGAATACGCCTCACCTCTCAGCCACAGCATAAACGGGCTTGCTCAATGCATTAGCAACCAATGCAATTTGATAAGTGCCGATCTGCATACAACATAGAGTTATTTCCCACGTATATAAATGTATGTCTCTTTGCTTCTCCTTACCTTGTTGATCACACCACCATTCTCTACAACACCTTCAGCGCCAACAAATACCATATCAACCTTATCCATAATGTATCCGACAGCCGAGTCCAATACAGCTCTACATGGGATACCCGCTTCACGTAGATAGTCCACAGCTTGCAACCTATATGATAGATGGATCAATATCATGCATATCACCTGGTTCCTTGCATCTACTTACCCATCGCTGTTGGGTCTTCCTTCAGTGACATAGACCTTGAATCGCTTGTGCTGAACATTGGCGGCATGTTGAAGGACGCTCATGACCACACGAGAATAGGCATGGACAAGGACAATCGAATTATCTTGAACAAAATGGGCACCCACTTCAGCAGCACGAAGACGAGCAGAGAAGGCCTTTTCCAAAATCAAACCAGCACGATGCAACAGCTTTTCCTTGAACTCGTCAAAGCTGCGAATTTCGGATGAACGCTATTGAAAAGATCAATCAATCAATCATCCATACACACAATGCTATCTTCTTCTTCCTCATCCTCCTCTTACCGAAAAGTCGTGCGAGTGTCTGGTAACAAAACGCATAAAAAGATCGACACCAGCAAGGGCAGCAATGGTTGCCTTGTGTTGTTGGTTTTGCATGCGGGGAGCTGATTCCTTTGACTCGTCACGAATCGATTGCGCTGCACGTTCCAAGGTGACCATAAACTCGGACATAGTAGGTGCTACACGTAGTGGTATTAGATCCAATCCCACTTTTAGATACCTTTTTTACACGTTACCAGTATTGTTGCGACAAAAGTCGGTAAGCGCCTTGAAAACAGCTACAGGTGTCGATAGATCCTATACGTTTGACATTGGGATGAATACCATGAAGGAAGAGTTGCGTGTTTGCGTTGGCTCTTACAGGATCTTGGAGAAATGTTTGGTAAAGGTCAATGACCCCCGAGCGATCGAGCTTCGATTCGTCTTGCATGGCTACCATAACTGTTGAATGCACGTTAAAAAGGTGGGTGGGTGGGTGCACGTCGCGTGTGTTGGAGTGAAAACTTACAGTGGAGGAGGAAGAAGAGACAAGTTTGGTGATGCTGTGACTCATTCACTCTCAGTTTTGCTGTGCACTACATAGCAACAAAGCCCTTCCCTATCATCATCCCCTCGTCCTTCCCTCTTATCATTTTACAACAGCTATTCAATGTATTCAAGAGCATTGATTTATCAACAAACGTTTGCCATATTTATTATCTTTGTTGATTTGACCATTTTGGAAGCAACTACTACCTTGTGTCTTTTGAGTAGTAGAGCCTAGCAACAGTAACCAAGGAACGCTATAATGTACAGCCTTTGTATGCTAGTATTACAGCATAGGTGGTATCTCATAAAGATGATGAATACACTCGAGCATACGTATGGATTTATTTCTTGAACAATGCTAAGAAGTGGGGGATCTTTAATACGCACAAGGATGTGGGTCAATGGTAGCTGCCTATCCCCATAGCAGCACTCTTCTATCATTATACAACCTCATCGTCAATTTCATCGGATATGGATATGCCGAGTAACCAGTGAGAAAGTTGACAGTGGTGGTGAGATGTAAAGTACAGAGAGCGAGCCAGGGTTGATTGACGACTACTTTAAGCCCGCACTTTGGCCGTATTTATTTTCTTTCTTTACATACACACTACTCAACTTGCTCCCGACGCTATGCTTCGTACGATCGCAGCTACTCGTTTGATTACCACGCGTCTTGCACGTGCTTACACCACTGAACCTGCAGGTAATGGAACGATCGATTGGGAAATGTCAAAGGTGGATTGGCTGGTCTCATGAGGGTATCACTCTATACGTAGGCTTGTTGACTCGACTCAAGGACGATCGCAAGACGTTTATGCGCGCCAAGACACAACCTGATTTAAATGTGGTCAAGAATATCCTGAGTGATTACACCTACTATATCAAGTCTCCCAATGCCAAACCTGGTCAAAGCGAGGAAGCTGCCGTATTGAGTGTGATCCAAAAGTTGGTCAAGCGTCGTCAAGATGCCATCGGTCAATACAAAGCAGGTGGTCGACCTGAATTAGCAGAACAAGAACAAGCCGAGCTTGCTGTATTGCAACGCTACCTTCCCGAACAAATGTCCACTGAAGAGATTGAAGCACAAGTCAAGAGTATCATTGAACAAGTGGGAGCTACGTCTATTCGTGACATGGGCAAGGTGATGAAGGCATGGACTCATGAAGGTGCTGATAAGAAAGCTGTCAGTGATGCTGTCAAAAAGTTGCTTAGTAGTCAATAAAATGATATAGAGTACAATACAATAGAGCCAAGAGAAATTTGGGGGAGCTTGTGGGGGGAAACATTGTACTGCCAAGCTGCTTGGACCACCACATATATAAGTACCGACCTTTCACCTGAGATTTAAGGGGCCGGCCAAGACACTCTTCTTTTCGCATAAACTACATTTCACCATGGGTGGCGGGCGTTCTATTAACAACAACAACAGTAACCATCATCCTCAATATCAATACGCACCTCTCTATCCACAAATACCGTCCGCTTCTACTAATCCCTTTGAGGTAGAAAAAAAGACTTCTTTTATTAATGTCGTCAATCGTTTTACTCATCTTCTCCGTACCTGTTACAGACCACTTGGTACAACCCTCCACCAACACCAACTCCAGCTCCTCCACCGTTACCGCCAAAACCACCTGCAGCAGCAACTTCAACGTATTATCTACTACCACAGTCAGAGCCAATGTCAACTCAAGGACAACATGCACTGCGTCTGATTTACACAAAGTCTGGATTCTTTGTTCGATCGCTCGATGTCGGGTATAGCCAAGACATTCATGGCTTTCTTTCTATTGTCTCAAGGAACCAAGTAAGCATAGCTTGTGCAATGACGACTGCTTCTGCTACTTGCTAGAATTTCATTACTGATATAGTATCCATCTCTCCAGGCACAAGTTGATATTGCTCTTGCTTGGATACCCGAACACTTAATAGACACTCAAGATCTTGGTACATTTATTGGATTGGATGGCACGTTGGCATCAGAGCAAGGTAACGCAACGAAAAGGATGGAATGTCAAGATGTATACATGTATTCATGAATGCTGTTACACAGGGTTTCCCAACATTGCTTGGAATTCAGGCGAAGGTGAAGCCATGTTGATACCCATAGCCGATATCTATTCATTATACGTGTGTCCACCATCATCCAGCCATCAGCCAGCAATACAAAACGATGATCATGGATCCATTATTATCACAACGCGACAAGGGGATGTACTACGGCCGCTATGGTATCATGCAAATGCATCATGGCCTGGATATGATATTATCGACATTTTAGGTGCCTTTGTCGTGACTCAAAGGTAAGTAGCATTTATCAGTAATGAACCCAATGATTGATTTGTGTGATGTAGAGTGCCAGATGATGAATACACGTACCTTGTACAGCAACCCACAGATGGTGTGAATAATACTATACCCGACAGCGGCGATTCCACTTATCGCCATCCATTACTGCGATCTTCATCCACATCATCTTCAGCATCAACACCACGACAAACCGCTACCGATGCTCAACTTCATCAAGCCATTCGAGATGCACGATTCAATATTCTGGAACGATTTTCACGTATCACAAGGTTCTCTCGGGATACTGCCGGTAAGAGATTGGGCCACGTGCCGTTACTTTTACGTACTCTATCACCCATCGCTGACATTTACATCCAAACCGCTTGCTTGTCATATTAGCTCACGTGCTTGATCATCCTATTGCCAAGGCCATTATACCCCTGTTACCCCCATCTGTTCAAGCGATGCGTAACAATGACACCGTTCAACAAACAATGAACGACTATGATCGTGCTACCTATTATCTCGCCCAATGGTAATAATGATCCAATGACGATGATGATGATTTGGTGTATTCATTGTGCTTTTATCTTAGGGGAGATGAGAATGAAAACTCGGCAAATGAATGGTGGCGAGTGGATGACCCTGAAGGGTTACTCAATGACATGCCTGAAATGAACATGGTAAGTAGTACATGCCTATTGCACAGGGTGAGGCTAAATGATCTATACACGTATAGCCCACACCTACACACACAAGACGAGACCCTATCGAACCTGAAGAATGGGTGGATTTCTTTGATGATGAAGGCAAACTACGAGTTACAGAGCGACATGTGCTAGGTCTCGTTTTTCGAGCTGGTTTGCATCCCGATGTCCGAATTGAAGCTTGGAAGTTTATTCTTGGCATTTATCCATGGGACAGCACCTTTGATGAACGTGAAGCCATCCGTCGCAGCAAAGTGGATGAATATTACGAATTCAAGGCACGTTGGTTTAACGATACAGAGGTGCGTAGTACCAAACATTTCATGGATGAGAAGCATCGGATAGGTAAGTTCAATAGCAAAAGAGTGAAATCATCTACACACACCACTCACACACTCATTTGTGCGTGAAATAGACAAGGACGTGCATCGAACGGATAGGACCATTGCTGTATTTGAAGGCGAAGACTTACCCAATCCTGACCCGGATATGGCAGTGGGTACCAATGCCAACATGGAGATTATGAAAGACATCTTGGTCACCTACAACTTTCACAATACGGAGCTTGGCTATGTGCAAGGCATGTCTGATTTATTAGCACCCATCTTTGTGGCTATGGGGACCGAGGAGATGGCCTTTTGGTGCTTTGTACAATTCATGAACCGCGTCCAATGCAACTTTTTTATTGACCAGTCGGGTATGCATGGCCAGTTACAAACATTGGATGCGTTGATTCGATTTATGGATGCACCCCTTTACAAGCACTTTGAGGAAACCGAGACGTCCAATCTATTCTTTTGCTTCCGATGGTTACTTGTATGGTTTAAACGCGAGTTTGAATGGGATGATGTGATCCAATTATGGGAGGTAAGGAGGAGGAGACATGCTTGGAATGATGTATGTATGTATGTAAACATGACTAAATGATGATGATCATGATCATGCAGGTTTTATGGACGGACCATCTCTCGCCCCAAATGATCATGTTTATCGCCCTGGCTGTTCTTGATAAGCATAGACAAGTCTTGTTGGATCTACAGCAATTTGATGAGGTGCTCAAGGTAAGCACAAAAGATGGGAGTAGTAAGGCATCCCTAACTTAATGAATGTTGCATAGTACATCAATGAGCTTACGGGAACAATTAATCTGCGTGAAACACTCGAACGTGCCGAGGTGCTGTTTTATTTGTTTGAACGCAAAGTCAAGGCCATGGATAGAAAACGTGAGCAATTGAAGGAGCGCTTACAAATGCGATCTGTGTGGAATGGTGATGAACGGCCCAAAGTTGAAAAATCGATCCAAGATCTCAAAGTGGATGACAAACTTCGAGCATTATTGAAGAAGGCGTAACATTGGTATGAAGGGATTTATTGCACAAGAAAAAAAGGAGCAAATCCATATATGTACTTTTGGTAATTGTTACATCAACAATGAATAAAGAAAACAAACACCCACATACTACGATGCATTGCCTCTTTCAAAGATGAATGGGTTGATAGATTGTTAAAGCGCGGCGGTAGTGGTCATGATGGTGAACACACAACAAAATGACATGTGATGCACGTGTTAAAAGGAAAGGAAGGGTGGACGTGGAATAGCTAAATGAGGTATCTCGTGCGGACTGTGAACCGAGACAAGAGAGAGTGTGTGTGTGTGCCAAGCAGGTGGCAATTGTGTGAGTGTGCGTTGGTGTGGGTGCGAGTGTTTTTTTTTCTTAACTCCTTCTATTTCTTATTACTTTACACTTTCCTATGGAGAGGAATACAACGGCATACTATGAAACGCTCGGTGTATCAAAGTCTGCTACGCCTGAGGAGATCAAAAAGGTACCCCATGGTTCAATGGCACCCGCCGATCCACGTAGAAAACAGAATCGCTGATCTCGCCATGCATTTCTCTTGACAGGCGTATCGACGACTAGCCCTACGTTATCATCCTGATAAGAACCCTGATAGTGCTGACCAGGTATACCATCTTTGCAAATACAACCTATCCCTTGGTTCTAACAACGATCCTCCCTCTTTATAGTTCAAAAGTATCAGTGTTGCTTACGAGGTAAGTGTGTGGATCTCGATATAGAGAGGACAACCCTTACTTATGGATGATGATGATGATGATCAGGTGTTAAGCGACGAGCAAAAACGACGAGTGTACGATCGTTATGGCGAATTAGGATTGCAAATGATGGATACGGTTGCCAGCCCTTTGTTTGATCCCGAGATAGAATCGATGCTCTTTTCGTTGTTCTTCACCATCGGCCTTGTCTTTGCATTGTTGATTATCTTTTTCGCCTTTTTGACGGTGCGTATCGACGAGATTGTTCTCTGGAGTTGGGGTGTTGTTTGGATCCCATTATGGATTGTCAATGCCATCCTTGGATACATGGTTGTCAAGTACTTTATCAAGGCCCTTCGAAATGATAAGGATGATGATGACGATGATGACGACCACGATGACGATGATGAAACCAAACGAGCTCAACGCAAGGCTGCTCGACGAAGATTACGTGTCATGCAACAAGGTGTCTTTGTTCTTTATTGGATCCTCGTGCTCTTGTTCCAAATCTTTATTGTCCTTCGTCTTGATGAACGAGTGAATTGGTCTGCGGCTGTCATCTTTATTCCCTACTTTATCCTTGAAGGAATCCACTTTGTATTGCAAGCAGTGGCATTTACATTGGCTATACGTGCTGGTGGTGCCAGGGTGGATAAACGGCAGATCCCCATCCTTGTATTCAAGCAATTCTGGTTATTTGCCATTCGATTGGTCTTGTTTGTTCTTATTGCAACGCGTATCGATGGCACCATTCAATGCTCGTGGGGAGTTGTATTTATTCCCTTGTATGTGGTGGCAGTCAAGTATGGAGTGCAGCTGGCAATGAGCTACGCCACGTATAGCCGCTTAACAGCTCAGCCCGAACTTGCTCACCAAGGCAAGGTGTCTGTGGTACTTGGTGTTGTGGCGTTGGTTGTGGTGGGTGCCTTGGCCTATGCACTTATTGGCTTATTGGCTCGTCGGTTGGACGGCATCAACTATATTCGAATGGCGACGGTGTTTGTTCCGCTGTTCATTGTGTTGGTACGTCAAGTTTCACATGTAATGCAGGTACCACAGCTCTCTCTCTCTAATTTTTATACATCATGTATATAGGCATTATTATGTTGCTGTGCAGGATGTTGTCTCCCTTGCATGGTGATGATTTCAACGGCTGCTGATATGGAAGACCTTGAGCAACAACAACAACTCGTCGATCCTAACCGCCGAATCACACAATCAGGAGAATCCTCATCATCAAGCACAATGTAGAGAAAGACGACGACGACGACATCATCATTCATTCATTTATGCTGTTGCTGTATATCCATTCTCCTTGTCTGCATCATTCCTTTCCTTCCTTCCTTCATACATAGCTATTCATTTTACTGTAATCTTTTACTTTTATTCATCCATAATATGATGTTTTCCCCCTCATCATGCATTTTCATCTCTTTTCCTGACCCGGGATTGTGTAAAAAAAGCTGGCTTGTCTTGGCTGTGTTACACGAGATCGTTGTACAAGGTCGCCTACACAAAACTAAGAGCAACTTGAATCCGGCATTTTTACACTTATCTAACTCCTCCTCTTCTTCCTCCTCCTCCTCATTCTCCCTTTCTACCGCCACGACAATTCACCTCTTGTCATGTCCTTACGAGTCGACTGGAAACACCCAAGCACAAGGAAAATCATTCTGTCATATCTACCGGACTGGATTCTCGTGGCAGTAATGGCAGGTGCCTTCTTTGGCATCGATCGTATTACCCCATTCCTACGTGAATTCTCTCTTGAAGACAAGACAATTATGCATCCCCATTCACCCAAAGATTCCGTACCCATGTGGGTTGTTGGTGTAAGTTGTATTCTGGTGGGAGGTTTCATGTGCCTGTGTATGTGTGTGTGTGTGTGTGTGTGTCGGCAAAGATTAGGCGTGGATACAATACGTGCTTAGCAACAACCACAACCACTCACCATGACATTTATTATCAAAAGGTCATTTGTTTCATTGTACCGATTATCATCATGGCAGTCCTTTCTCTTGGTTTCAAGCGTAGCATTGTGGATTTTCATAGCGCCGTGCTAGGTAAAGTGGATATATGAGTGATGACATGTGATCCTGGAACGAGTCTATTTATGGAGCTCGCGTTTTCATGTAGGTCTTTGTCTAAGTCTGAGCATGTGCTGTATGTTGACATCGGTTACAAAAGTAAGTGATGGTGGATATATAAGTTGGTATGGATGAAACTAATAATAAGAGGAAGATTACTGTGGGCCGACCTAGACCCGATTTCATCGACCGTTGTCAACCACCAGCAGACGCTCATGATCCAACCTTTGGCATGTCCAACTATACCATATGCACTACACCCATGGATACCCACATGATGATTGATGGTTTCAAGAGCTTTCCTAGTGGACATTCTTCATGTAAGCAAGAATCAGGAGAACCAAATTGGATGATGATCAGCATGAAATTAATATGTGGCTTTAGTTTCATTTGCCGGCTTGGCTTATCTTGCATTCTATATTGCAGGCAAGATGCAAATGTTTGATGAGCGTGGGGTAAGTAACAGGATGAAGCACATACACTATCGCTTGTCATCATCTTACGATTATCCTCTGGACCATGTATAGCATACATACAAAGGCTTCATTTTCGCATTCCCCATTATTGGTGCATTGTTGGTAGCCATTTCCAGAACTTCGGATTATCGACATCATTGGCAGGATGTTTTTGTTGGCTCTTTATTGGGTATGTTGTCAATTTGGCGCGTCTATGATCATGATGGGGCTCACATGACGGCACGTGATGTAGGTTTTGGATGCGCATTTTTCGCATATCGACAATACTATCCCGCATTGGCACACGCGACATGTCACCATCCCTACAAGACACGTATTTCCACCTTCAAAGACGCGGTCATGCATCGATTTGAAACAACATCCAACAGATTTCACCACCATCAACAACAACAACAACAACCTGCTTACACAACATCAAACGAGCAAGCTGATAATTCCCGTTTGCTTGGTGCTGAGACAGGGAATGATAGCTATCCACTCCATGACACCCACAGTGCTCAATCGAGCCATGCACACACTGCAGTCGACATGTATGATCCTCCTATCAATAAAATATAGCATTGTTACAGTACAGCAAATGGTCCATTGGTATTAAGGGAATAGTATCCATTGTACAGCTACTACGTATTAGTATTACTATTATTAGGATCGGCAGCATTGTACCAAATTGTGCCGTTGCCATGGCTACGTCTTTGGCTGTAGCTATCCCTTTTGATATCATCAACGTCATCGAGCAACCCTTCCACAAACGTCTCACGGATATAGCAATCAATGATACCAGGGATAGCGAGTGAATAGTCCCTCCAAAAGCTGCAGCCAGGATGATCTCCATGTCGTCCCACAGCATGCAAAGTAAAATCAGGAGAACGTTGCTGATGACTACACGTACATGTTTACAAGCAATGTATGTACATAATGTTAGTAAAAAGATACAAGCCTTTACTTGATTATCATCCTTTCACCCTTCAATTGGAACCAACCAGCCCCCCCTATTGTGCCTCCTTCTTCTCCTTCTCCTTCAAAGCAGTATTGATGACGATGCTTGTTGTATACTTACGCAAATATTTGACCAAGTCCATAATGGTGTACTGCGAGCAAGTCCAAAGTTTCGCTGGTTCGTGGAATCACCATGGATTCAGCTTCATACGCCATCCGGTCACCAAAGTACATACAAATCTTGCGTTCAAAGCACATGTCAAGCTTGCTACTTGATGGGGTATCCTTCCTTGTATTGGTCGTTAAACCTTCTTGATGATCATTTAAGATGTCGGTTGTAGTAACATTGGATACGCTCTCATCTTCATCATCTGATAAAAATGGCGACGATTGATAAGGCACAATGTCATTATAGAGTATTTCTACACGGCTCGGTGCATTAAAGAATGCCGATAAAAGACGTTGTAATTGCCCTGAAGTTTGCAACACCATGCGTTCTTGTGGCGAGAATGCATTTGGCAGTGGCTGAAATACGTTGGATGCCGTCACTATGGTGCGTGGGGGGGATGTTGCAATTATTAGTCCATCATTCAAAAACAGCAAGAAAATTTTCATACATACAGTGATCGGTGAAATTAAAGGGGATTGTTCGGTAGTGAAGTGTGCCTTCGGGTTGTGGAAGCATTTTACTTGAAGATGGAAGAGGAAGCAAATAGAAAAAATGTCTTGAGGAAAGCATAACATTATCGTATATATAAGTAGTTTAGCTCTCCCCCAATCTGCGATCGCGTGCATGTGTCCCTTTTTTGCAATAACAAGTGTCCCATTTCTCTTGTGCTATTTCAGCAGCCATGCAAAATCATTGTCATTTACCCTTGTATCCCTGGACATAGTCTTGGATGGTGGGTAGGATAGGCTACTCATTAATCCTCTTGCTCTCTATATCCAGCGATCCGTTATCTTGGTTCTGTGTCGCGCCATTATCTGCCAAAGCGAGTAATCGGTTATGCATTGCTATGTACAAATGGACCTAACTATATGCAGAATACAACCAAAACATCACTTTTCGCTTTAGTAGTTTGCTTTAAAGGGTGTTGATTATGCTTTATTTGCGGGTTGAAATGACACTGACAATGTTGTCAGCATATGTAATGTTTCAAATAGATGGCTTTCATTGCATGATACAGTAGATGCATGCTCCTTTGTCTAGTTGAATAAAATCAGCAAGGGCTCAAAAGCCTTTATACATGGTCATGTTGATTCTTAGTTGATTTCTTCTTGTGCAATACCCCGTAGCTTGTAACGATCAACCTTATCGCTCTTAGTTAAAGGCAACTTTTTTAGGCATTTCGCACCACCAGAAAGCTCCATTTCAGCTTGCGGAACTCGATTGTTGACATACGACACAAGCCCATCGATAAACGCTTGTTGATCCTTCTCACTATTCTCCACAAGTACAACGTATGCCCTTGGTAACTCGCAACCAAGTCGTTCGCTGAATCCACCAACAACACAACATTCTTTTATATCATCGCTGTATTGATACTAAGGGAAAATCACTTGTTAGTAAGAGGCGCTTTCTCAACTTTCAGCTTACGCACGCAAAGATCTTCAAGAAATGCCGACGGGAACTACATTATCACCGGTGTTAGTTGTACATGCATCATGAGATCATGAAAGACACGATCATGCCATGTGACATTTACCGTTCTCCCTTTTGCTCTAATACGATCAGACATCCTGCCACGGTATTGATAATTGCCATTGTTATCGACAACAAAGTAATCACCGGTCCGATAATATCCATCTTCCCTAAATGCCTTTGCTGTAGCCTCTGGGTTGTTGTAATACCCCTTTTGAAATGTTAAAGAATATGCCATTAGCATGTGATTCACTCTTGCATCATGTTACCCATTGCCACATACCGATGCAGCCAAATGACTCTTAACCCACAGCTCCCCTGGTTGACCGACAGCAGCATCTACAAGATATTGGATTGATCAAAACACATACCGCATCATGGGGTGGTGCAACGCAACAGCGTCCCTCCAAAGATGATTTACCATTTCCATCCTCGTCAACCACGCGAAGGTTCTCTCGCGGCAATAAAAGTTTGCTTTCATATCCTGAAAACAGCACAACATGGGCATGAGCAAGAATGTTTTCCCCATGGTATGGTATTGATCAATGATTACCTTTATGAGTAGCATCAGCTGTTGACCTGGAAAGGACTGACCAGCTTTCAGTGGATCCATAATTGACATTGACGTCGGCATTGACACGAGCTTTTACAGCTTCCATCACAGCAACTGAGACATGCTGACCTCCAGAGAAGATACCCTTCAGCGACGACAAATCATACTTGTCTACCATTGAACTCTGTATAAAATCGTGCAACGTCCACAAGGATGCCAACGTATTCTCAACTTTGAAATTTTCGATCAAGGCACACATTTTCTCAAAGGAAAGAGGTATCTTGCACACAAGAGCACGTGCACGCTGTTGGATCCCTAAGTTGGTGATTGCATTAGCAGAAAGAAGGCTCATAGACCGACATGGCATATAGCTGTGTGCCTTGTTCGTAATCAGTGGACGTGAGGACACGAAGTCTATACGTGATGCAGCAACACCATGTCTATGCCAACAGACAAGAACGATCCTTAGCATAATAGCATGCATGATTCATGATACAAGCTTACTTACGAAATAGCAGCCAGCTTACATGGACCAGTTGTACCGGATGTAGAAATGGTGAATGCAATCTCTTTGGGATCCATCACCATGGCTTCAGCATCGCCACGTGGTTGCTCTATAAGCTTGTGAAGGGAGTGGATGCCATTCTTTGGATCATGTTTGGCGTCTTGGCCAATCACCACGATTTTAATGTCAGTCATCATGCACGCAGCAAGCGCATCTTTCATGGTTTCAAGGGTTGATGCATGCACCACTGCTAGTGTCGGGCAAGCTTGTTTGCAAAGGTCTGCCACTTCTTGGCTTGATTTACACTCAATAGGCAAACCTGCAGCAATCGCACCTGTATCCCGATCATGGTAAAAATAAGCCATGCTGCTCCTCGTTTTTGAAACATAGATGTGTTCATGTTACCTGCAGCCATGATACCATGCATGGCAACCATGAAATCGATCTTTTCGTTGGCATCAATGTAGGTAAGCTTTCAATAACGTCGTCATGTTTTCATCATACGTACATCGTTAGGAACATACAGAGTAATAAGGTCTCCTCGTTTCACATTGAAAGGTTGTTCATCTCGCAATACAGCTGAAAAAGTGAGAACATGTTGGCGTAGCTGCTGAAATGAATAGTGGCGTTCAGGATTGTCGCCATCAATCAAAAGGGGCTCCGTATCAGAGATAGCATAGCGTTGATCAGGGTTGTTTTCAAAGATAGCATGATAGTAGCTTTTCGTTTGGTTTGCTTGAACGGAGGGTCTCGAAGAAAGCATATTAAAAAAGGCGATAGTTATCCACTTTTCTCGGTATAGCCTTTTTATATACAACATGCAGTGGCCCAATATCCACTTTTTGCCCTTTCTTTTCCTTACGATGATCCATGCATGAATGCATGCATAACCTAAACCTAAGACGCTTTTTCCAAACACATCTATGCACCGGTACGACGATCTCATGGCTGGTTACTCCCTTAAAGCTTTACTTTGAGTTTGATGGGTAAAAAGATGATCTTGCAAGTGATTCTTATCAATGCCTTATGCGAGCTTAACATTGCTGAGTTATGAAAGAGATGATTTAGTGTACTGCTACTCAATCAAATGCAATGCATATTGGATAGTAACATGATGGAAAAAAGGAGCACATTGCATATACTTGTATTCCCCACGTACATGAAAGCGCATGCGATCGGGTGCGTCGCCTTTAGTCATCATGTTGAAACTTTCAGAAGAACATCAAAGTACCTCTGTCATTATGCGATGCTTTAACGACAATGAACGGCATGAACCTTTACATATCACAGTTGTCGAGAAAAATGCGTGTCATACCCGCACAAATTTTATGTAACAACATCGCATCTTTTTATATAAGTACGATCATGCATGTTATAAGGGTAACGATCCTACGAGTCGTTAGTTTAGCACGAGAGTAAAGACCTTGTTGCCGTGGAAAAAGGGGTAAATACAAGGATGTAAAGGATGTATGATGTATATGCATGCATTCTTTATGATAATCTTTAAACAAGGACATCCAACCTAAATGAGATCTACTACCACCTCATCTACGAATATTTGTATCACCTCCAGCATAATGAGAGAACGATGTTTATTCAACCTCGACTTCAGCTTGCAATCTAAGGCGCATACGATCTAACTTTTCCGATTTGGTCAAGGGAAGTCGCGCTAAGAATTTGGCACCACCATCAAGCTTCATGCCTTCTTGGGAGACGCGATGCATACGGAAAGCAAAAGCAGTAACACTAATGTGACAACCGAGGCATCTCAACAGCATAGCATTGCATCATGTCGTAGCATTCATCCCACCAGCAGCAAATCTACAGCCATGGCAACCAACACCGCCACCACCGTATCCAAGCAACAGCGACCTACCATGCTTCGTAAATCAAATGTGCCATCGATTCATATGAGACAATGTATCAAGATGTCTACTGCCATTCCATCATACCTTTGGGGACTTCATCACCAAGCGATCTGCTGCTTACAATCCATGCTTCCGTACCACCATGGATGGAGACAAGGTCGGTGCCAAGGCGCTGTTTGATGGTTTCTTGAACAGTGTCAGGCACATGTTGGCCACCACTCAAGATAAACTTCAAGGAGGACATGTCAAATCGATCCACCACAGAGCTACGTGCCAACTCGAGAAGCGTCCACATGAGAGCTGTGATTTGTTCGATCTTGTATTTCTCAATGACTGTACACAAGCGCTCGATCGGCAATGGGCTTTCGCAAATAAGGGTACGAACACGACGCTGGATTCGCACTTGAGTGCCAATGTTGTCTATGATGGTGCTGACAGGCTGACAGGCCAAAAAGTAGTGATCTGTATTGGACATGGGTGGACATGGGACAGTGGAAAGACGACGAATGGCAGCACGGTGTCTGGGAAAGAGAGGATGTAAGTAAATGAGGCATCATGCAAATGAGATACACCTACGAAATGGCTGCCAATTTTCGTGGACGGGTAGTGCCTTTCAATACATACCTATTCCACAAGATGTAGATCCATGCATAGTTGCCATATAGTCAACCAATACATATGGTAGATGTATGCTCCTTCATTGTCGAATTGAATAAAATTAGCAAGGGCTCAAAAGCCTTTATTCATAGTCATGTTGGTTCTTAGTTGATTTCTTCTTGTGCAATACCCCGTAGCTTATAACGATCAACCTTATCGCTCTTCGTTAAAGGTAACTTTTTTAGGCATTTCGCACCACCAGAGAGCTGCATTTCAGCTTGCGGAACTCGATTGTTGACATACGACACAAGCCCATCGGTAAACGCTTGTTGATCCTTCTCACTATTCCCCACAAGTACAACGTATGCTCTAGGCAACTCGTATCCAAGTCGTTTGCTGAATCCACCAACAACACAACATTCTTTTATATCATCGCTGTATTGATACTAGGGGAAAATCACTTGTTAGTAAGAGGCGCTTTCTCAACTTTCAGCTTACGCACGCAAAGATCTTCAAGAAATGCCGGCGGGAACTACATTAGCACGAGTGTTAGTTGTACATGCATCATGAGATCATGAAAGACACGATCATGCCATGTGACATTTACCGTTTTCCCTTTTGTTCTAATACGATCAGACATCCTGCCACGGTATCGATAATTGCCATCGTTATCGACAACAAAGTAATCACCGGTCCGATAATATCCATCTTCCCTAAATGCCTTTGCTGTAGCCTCTGGATTGTTGTAATACCTCTTTTGAAATGGTAAAGGATATACCATTAGCATGTGATTGACTCTTGCGCCTTGTTATCCATTATTGCCACATACCGATAGAGCCAAATGACTCTTAACCCATAACTCCCCTGGTTGACCGACAGCAGCATCTACAAGATATTGGATTGATCAAAACGCATATCAGATCATGGGGTGGTACAATGCAGCAGTATCCCTCCAAAGATGATTTACCATTTCCATCCTCGTCAACCACGCGAAGGTCCTCTCGTGGTAATAAAAGGTTGCCTTCACCCCCTGAAAACATCACAATATCAGCGTGAACATGGATACTTCTTTCCACGTGGTATGGTATTGGTCAATGATTACCTTTACGAGCAACATCATTTGTTGACTTGGAAAACACTGACCAGCTTTCGGTGGATCCATAAATGACAATGACATCGGCATTGATACGAGCTTTTACGGCTTCCATCACAGCATCGGGGACATGCTGACCTCCCGAGAGGATACCCTTCAGCGACGACAAATCATACTTGTCTACCACTGGGCTACGCGTAAAATCGAGCAACGTCCACAGGGCTGCCAACGTATGCTCAACTTTGAATTTCTCAATCAAGGCACATATTTTCTCAACGGAAAGAGGTGTCTTGCACACAAGAGTACGTGTACGCTGTTGGATCCCTAAGTTGGTGGTCGTATTACCAAGAATCAAACTTATAGGCTGACATGGCATATAGCTGTGTGCCTTGTTCGTAATCGGTGGACATGGTACGAAGCTTAGACGTAATGCAGCGACACCATGTCTATGCCAGCAGACGAGAACGATCCTTAGCATGATAGCATGCATGATTCATGATACAAGTTTACTTACGAAATAGCAGCCAGCTTACGTGGACCAGTTGTACCGGACGTACAAATTGTGAATGCACTCTCTTTGGGATCCATCACCATGGCTTCGGCATCACGACGTGGTTGCTCTATAAGCTTGTGAAGGGAGTGGATGCCATTTTTTGGATCATGCTTGGCATCTTGGCCAATCACCACAATTTGAATGTCAGTCATCATGCACGCAGCAAGCGCATCTATCATGGTTTCAAGGGTTGATGCATGCACCACTGCTAGTGTTGGACAGCCTTGTTTGCAAATGTCTGCCACTTCTTGACTTGATTTACACTCAATAGGCAAAACTGCAGCAATCGCGCCTGTATCCCGATCGTGGTTAAAATAAGCCATGCTGCTCCTCGTTTTTGAAACATGGATGTGTTCATGTTACCTGCAGCCATGATACCATGCATGGCAACCATAAAGTCGATCTTGTGTTGGCATCAATGTAGGTAAGCTTTCAATAACGACGTCCTGTTTTCATCATACGTACATCGTTAGGAGCATACAGAGTAATAAGGTCTCCTCGTTTCACATTGAAAGGTTGTTCATCTCGCAATACAGCTGAAAAGGTGAGAACATGTTGACGTAGCTGTTGAAATGAATAGTGGTGTTCAGGATTGTCGCCATCAATCAAAAGGGGCTCCGTATCAGAGATAGCATAGCGTTGATCAGGGTTGTTTTCAAAGATAGCATGATAGTAGCTTTTCGTTTGGTTTGCTTGAACGGAGGGTCTCGAAGAAAGCATTTTCAAAAAGGCGATAGTTATCCCCTTCTCTGGGTATAACCTTTTTATATACAACAAGCAGTGCTCAATGACCGCTTTTTGCTCTTCCTTCCCTTTATGATGATTCATGCATGCATGCATAAACAGCGCCTAAGATGTTTTCAAAACAAACCTATACACCGGTACGACGATCACACTACTGGTTGCACCCTTAAACCTTGACTTTGAGTTTGATGGGTAAAAAGATGATCTTGCAAGTGATTCTTATTAATGACTTATGCAAGCTTAACATTGCTGATGAAAAAGATGATCCAGGGTGCTACTCAATCAAATGCAATGCATATTGGATAGCATCATGATGGAAAAAAAGGAGCTCATTGCATGTTCCCATGCGTAAGTTCAGCTGCATGTGAAACAAAATGACTTACCATATACCTGTAAGCCCCACGTACATGAAAGGACATGCGATCGGGTGTGTCTTTTTTGAGCATCATTTTGAATATCACTTTCGGAAGGGGGCTGAGATACCTTTGTCACTGTGCGATCCTTTAATACGATAGTGAACGGCATGAACATCTTCACACAGTTATCGAGAAAAAGGTGCGTGTCATACCCGCACAAATTCTAACAACATCACATCATCTTGTTATATAAGTATGACCATGAGCTGCATGTTTTAAGGGTGGTGATCCTATTGACCTTTATTATAGCACGAGAATAAAGAAATCCTGCTGCTATGGAAAAAGGGGTAAATACAAAGACGCAAAGGATGTATGATGTATGTATGCATTCATTATGATGATGTTTAAACAAGGACACCCCACCTAAATGAGATCTACTACCACCTCATCTACGAATATTTGTATCACCTCCAGCGTAACGAGAAAGAGATGTTTATTCAACCTCGACTTCAGCTTGCAATCTAAGACCCATACGATCTAACTTTTCCGATTTGGTCAAGGGAAGTCGCGCTAAGAATTTGGCACCACCTTCGAGCTTCATATCTTCTTGGGAGACGCTGCTGTTGATGTAGGATTTTAATCCCTCCAAGAACTCATCCATTTGTTGTTCACTCAAGCCGTGATCCTCCACCAGCACAATGTATGCTCTCGGTTGCTCAAAACCATTTTGCTTACTGTACGCGCCAACTACGCAGCATTCCTTAATCTTGTCGCTGTATTGATGCTATACAGTTGCTGGTGAATACGCTTGATCAAACAAGGACAAAGAGCGCAATACTTACGCAAAGATCTTCAAGAAGCATGGGTGGGAACTATATGAAAGGAAGGATTAGTTGAGCTGCACATGATGGGTTCTTTGTTGATCACTCACGGTCTTGTTCTTTGCACGGATACGATCAGAATTTCTGCCGCAATATCGTAGATTGCCAAACTTGTCCATAGTAAAGTAATCGCCTGTGTGATAATAGCCATCCTTGCCAAAAGCCTTGGCTGATACATCCGGTCTGTTGTAATACATCTGTAGCCCATGGTATATTCACATTGTCAATCCTGGGACTTTTTCCATCCAATTTTACACATACCGATGCAGTCATTGGGCCCTTTACAAGAAGTTCTCCAGGTTCATGGGGTTCCACATCTAAGATAATGATTAACCTTAGCACAAAACAGGAGCATCTCATCAACATACCTTTTCCATCATCATCGACTACTCGGACCTCGTATCCAGGGGTGATCTTACCCTCGCATTCTAGGAGACGCGATGTGAGATGATTGTATACAAAATGTCTACTACCATTCCATCATACCTTTTGGAACCTCGTCACCAAGGGATTTGCTGCTTACAATCCATGCTTCCGTACCACCATAGATAGAGACGAGGTCGGTGCCAAGGCGCTGTTTGATGGTTTCTCGAACGGTATCAGGCACATGTTGGCCACCACTCAAGATAAACTTCAAGGAGGACATGTCAAATCGATCCACCACAGAGCTACGTGCCAACTCGAGAAGCGTCCACATGAGAGCTGTGATTTGTTCGATCTTGTATTTCTCAATGACGGTACACAAGCGCTCGATCGGCAATGGGCTTTCGCAAATAAGGGTACGAACACGACGTTGGATTCTCACTTGAGTGCCAATGTTGCCAATGATGGCGCTGACAGGCTGACAGGCCAAAAAGTAGTGATCTGTATTGGACATGGGTGGACATGGGACAGTGGAAAGGCGACGAATGGCGGCACGGTGTCTGGGAAAGGGTGGATGTAAGTGAATGATGCATCATGCAGCAAATGAGATACACCTACGAAATGGCTGCCAATTTTCGTGGACCGGTGGTACCTGATGTGCAGAAAGTGCATGCAATGTCTTCAGGATCCATCTCCATGGCCTTGCCATCACGTGGTTCTTCAACAAGCTTCTGGAATGAGTATAGGTTGTTCTCTGGATCATGCACAGCATCCTGGCCGATGATAATAAGCTTGATGTTGCTCATGTTGCATTTCACAAGAGCCTCTTTCATGGTTTCAAGTACAGAAAAATGAGTCAATGCCACAACGGGACATGCTTGCTTGCAAATATCAGCTACTTCTTGGCTTTCATGACATTCGATAGGAACAACCACAGAGATAGCACCTACATTCAAGTAAACATCTCTCCTTTCAATACCTATTCCACAAGATGGCTATGCATAACGTCATCCCATACCTGCAGCCATAGATCCATGCATAGCAGCCATATAGTCAACCTATACCCATACACGTTATCAATAAAATACTTGAATGATAAAATCAAGTCGTCATGATTCTTACATCGTTGGGTGCGTACAAGGTGACAACATCTTGACGCTTCACATTGAATTCTTCTCGTAAAATGGTGGAGAAAGTAAGCACATCCCGACGCAGTCGTTCAAAGGTATAATGTTGTCCGATGTTCACGCCACTGACTAGCAAGGGCTCATTCTCAGGAATCGAATCAGGGTATGTAATTCCAGGCTCAAAGATAGCATGGTAATAGCTTGGAGCCGACAACGGGCTTTCATGGGTGATGGTAGTGGGTGTGACAGCAGGCATTTGTCGAAATGATCAAAACGAGGTGATCGAGCTTTCTCGTACCATCATTCGCTCTTATATATATGTATACCTTTCTCCTCATGATGCGCTACGGTCTTGTTGCATGTAAGGTGGAGAATAAAAAAAGAACCAAAAATGGGAATAATAGCCAGCGGGTTAGCTAGGCACCCATAACTCTAAATTACGCTTACGCTACTTCTCGTGCTACAGTACTACTACGAGAACAGGGCCCATCATCGTTCAGCTTGTATAGCATGCATCCGATACAGTAGTATGTGTAAAGGTTTCCCACGGAGAATATCGGCCATGGCCGTTGCCCTGTATCACTTGGTCATAAAGAACCGGGAAAACAAATGCTAAGCTATTCGATAGATCAGTCAAATGGTGCTCCTTGTGTTGCTGAGATGATTTTACCCAGCACATAGAGCACATCTCTAGATCCAATTCCTTTTTTACAATACAACTTTGTTAAAGAAGGAAAATCTCGTTACCAATGATGCATCTAAGATTCATCATACGCCATCAATGTTTTTAATCAAGCTTGTAGCATTAACATGTTAGATCTTTGATATCATGTTACGGATCACTGCTTCCCCCCATCAATGTAGCCCATAAACATTGCCTACATACACAGCTGAAGCTTTGATCCTATGATGCCATGCACCTGATCTCTTTGTTGATGCATTCATTGTCCTCATTACTATAGTGGTAATACAATCCCATCTATTATTGGCAGCACACAATAATGAATCCAGCCCACATCATGTTATCAAGATTTCTGCCTGCTTTTCTTTCATCTCAGCTTGATCACAAAGAAACAGCCTTAATCTTGTTACTCTCAGTCAACTGTAAACTCACTATGGACAAGCCTTGGCACCACCTGTATACAGCATCTCCGATTACAAGCGGTCATCACGGCTATTGATAAGTGATACTATGCCTTGAAAAGAACAACATCCGATGCTAGCAAACTACTTGATTTATAGCTCCATGTTTGGCAAATCGTCCCAGCATGATGCGAAGCCCTCTTATGGCGTCATTACAAGAGCTACCTCCTACCGGTGCACATTCCTTGATGTACGCACTTACACAAAGACGTTCGAGTAACATTGTCGGAAAACTATCTTTCTCATTTTAGTTCGATTATGCTCACGTCAAAACGTTTCATCTGCAATCATGGGTGATCTTCCTTCGTTCAGTGTTACTACCTTGCTACTATTTTTCTCTTTACTCAACATCGGTCGGATAGCATGGTATAATGATGTCCGCGTCATTCACGCAAAAGGTAGGTGCTTGCGTGACTCGAGTAAATTGGGACAACAAGTGAATGGTGGCACATTGAGCGTCAATCATTTTTGCATTATCCCGCTCTGTAGTTCATATAAACTTGCACATCCGACACCAAATTTCGGGCCCATGATCCGAAGGGGTTGGAAAGTCTTGCCATCAAGCAACAATGAATCTACGCAACAAGGTAATAAGCATCGCATGCATCAATGGCATACAATACAACAGCTTCTTGTTCAACCGATGCGCATGGAATGGATGTAACATGTTCTTTCACATTCTGAAAATCGAAAACAAAACATCAGCAACGTTACACGGACGCGCACGAGCACATGTCAGATCCTCCATCCACCCATTTTCCCCGACAGCTCTCGAGCCAACACAGGCACGCTTGTGAAAAATGGATGATGATGGAAGATAATCCATAAAATTGGACAGCTGAGCCATCTTCCCATATGCATCACGATATTGTGTTATGCTGACGTTGCTAACACACACATGCCGGAACAATCACATACATGAGGAGAAATTGGCATGATCCTCCCCTTCATCTTTTGGCAAACCAGTGCGCTGGTTGAGAGCCGGCATAACGCTCCTGTAGCATAGTTTGATCATTAGATTCTTGCATGCATGAATAAAGTAGGCGCACAATTATGCGGCGCAAATAGATTAACCTTGTCTTTGCTCACGAGATGGTAAAGTTTATTACATGTGCATTGTAATGCGGTTAAATACTCATCCATTAATGCTTGCTAAGGGGGGCAGCAATCAAGAGAATCATTGCACCTGCATCAAAGTTGGTATTGGATTCAACGAATGCGTTTGTAACAAAAGAACAAAAGAAGCATCTCCATACGATGATGTAAATGATCCGATCTCGCTCCCCAACTACATTCAACTTTCTATTCCCCCTTTCAATCCAGAGCCCAACCAAGTGATCCACATCTTGTCCCTATGATCTGATAGTACGATACCCTTCTAAATAATGTGTTGGATCCAATTTCATTCAATGAATAAGTGGAAGAATAGGACATGGTAGTGTGGATGTTCATAATGTATGTATGACAAAGGTGCCGTATTGAAAAATGAATAAGGTATGGGTGAATCACATAGAAGTAACAGGGGATAACTGTGTCGTTGTATTCTTGGTTGCTGTCAGCATAAGCATCTTCATCCATGATTGCAAAAGAGCGTTTGAATGCATTGATTCGAGTACTCCAATATCATCCATGACTGTAAACACCTTTTGTCTATTCCATCCAATCCATCATCATCCTCAGCCATTTCCACGTGACATGATCCATCCTTCCTGCTGACAACGCGACAAGTAACCAAAGCAACATTCCAGGATATCTCATCACCGCTCTTGATTGCATCCATCCATCAAATCCAATATGTTGGTTGCAAAGAGCCATGGGATCGCTACTGGTATGCTCCCTTTTCCATCCGGCTGTTGGTCAATCCCTTCTTGGTCATTTTCATTGCCACTCAACCAGGCGAAGATTGCTCGTATTGCAGCGTGCTTGATAGCTAATATGGCATCATCCATTGGCATCCGTATGTATCAAAGCAAGTTGCTGCATGTAAATAAAGCTGCTCCTGTACAAGGGCTATCTGCTGTGGACGTAAACAAGGCTGCAAGGCAGGATGCTGCAAGCAAAGGGTGCTGTTTGAGACTGAAGTAAAGGCATGCCTAATAGCGCTTGGTGTTCACGTTTGGTTGTGGCAGAGGAGTGTACAAGAGAGCGTGTGTTGTAGTAGAGTGACAAGAATGTGAATGCCGTTTGAGACAATGGAGTGAATAGCAAGTGCTGGAATGAATGCCGTTGCGTTTGATCGTGGCAGATGAGTGTGCTGGACTGTGTGTAGTATCAAACAGCAAGGCGTGTTGGCGTGCGTGCACATGCCATGGACTTGTTCATTCAGTCAAAAGCAATCGGATCAAGGAAGTTGTAGGGTTGACATGATGGGTTGAAGCAGGACAATTGTTTGCAGGTGGTAGTTGTATACTTGAATGGGGCAACAGTTGAGAATGGGAGGAAGAGACAAGAAGTTGTGGGAGTGGAAGGAGTGGAAATTAAATAGGCCGGACACCTCTTGTATAAATGCATGAACACACTCTACATCAATCCTTGATATCGAGTTTGCATCTCTCGATCCTGAAACTTTCACACAAGATGCTCTTGGATATGATGATCACGACGTCCTAAAAAAGACCTCATGCTTCATTATGAAGAGTTCGAACGCGGGACGGCCCAAATGTAGGAGACATGGTGAATGGATGGGAACACAAGAGCGGGCGGTCCACCGCGCCGAAGTTGCCCACATTGAACTTGAAAATAGGTCATAAGGTGCTCTTGGGGACGCTGATCAAGTTTATTTAATAAAAACCTCATGGTCCATTACGACAATTTTAAATGGGAGCGTCCAAATGTTGGAGAGTCGGGGACATTCGCAGGGTCTGCGATTACAAAAATTAACAATTCTTTGTTTGAGCGTAACTCAACCAAATCCCCACGGATCAAGAAAGTTGAATGATGGAAATGTTGAGCTGGAGCAGGACAATCGTCCGTATGCAATGGGTTGGGTAAAAAAGGTGATGGGATGAATGGGCTAGTAGCTGGCATTTATGAACTATTCCTGAGTAGCGTACAAGTTTCATGCATCGCCTGTGCTGGCTGATTCAGTTACACGAACACGTCCCTCTGCATCTTTGGTTCTATCGGGATCTATCTACTTTACAATGAACAAAGACCTCTTTTCATATGGCATCACGTTTAAAACATAAAGGTGCCTGTATCTCCAAACTTTACAATCAAACGTGGGCTCTTTAATAGATCAACGTGCTCGTCGGGGTCAAAGGAATCTTGTGTCAAAGTATGAAGTTCATCGTGGGCAATCCCAGATTCCGCAATGTCGCTACCAGCCAAACTGGATCCGGGGCTCAACCTCTTTCAACGACGACCAAAAAATATTTTTTGGGCTGTTTGCGACATTGAACGCGAAACTTTCACACAAGGTGCTGTTGGCCAAGCCAAGCCCATTGCTGTAATAAAAACCCCACGTTTCATTGTAAATTTTGGAGATACAGGCACCTTTATGTTTGTAAGCGTGATGCTATATGAAGAGTGGTCTTTGTTTAAAGTGAAGTAGCTAGACCCTGACAGAGCAAAAGATGCAGAGAGTCGTGTTGTGTAACACAGCTACGTTTGCATGAATGAAAGGGCCAATGTATAATTACTTTATGGATCATCTAGGAACAGGCATGTATTGCTAGCTAACGGCCACTTTTATCCAATCATCATTGTTGCGAGATCCACTGCATGGGAACGATGCCCCTGCTCTAGACATTCATTTCCATGATTAAAGTAGGTTGATCCGAGCTGATTTGACTGAGCTGTGGTCAAAGAGAGATTACATCACTCTGGACATAAAGCACGCTCGATGTAGCTCAACCGATGTAATCTTGTGTGAGCGTAACTCAACCAAATCAGCTCGGATCAACCTACTTTAATCATGGAAATGAATGTCTAAAGCAGGAGCATCGTCCACCTACAATAGAATGCACAAAAATTGGGAATGCACCAACGTGGCTATTAGCTGCCAATGTATGACATAAAAGTGAGGGTTGCGTACCTATCATGCATTGTCCCTGAAGTCCAGACTTCTTAGCTGAGTTACCCAAAGAGGTCCTTCTGCATCTTTTGCTCTGCCAGGGTCCACCTACTTGACAATGAACAAAGACCACTCTTCATATAGCATCATGCTTACAAACATAAAGGTGCCTGTATCTCCGAACTTTACAATGAAACGTGGGGTTTTTATTAGAGCAATGGGCTCGGCTTGGCCAACAGCACCTTGTGTAAAAGTTTCACGATCAAGCTTGCCAATCCCAGATTTCGCAATGTCGCTACAACCCAAACTGGATCTGGGGGTCGACCTCTTCGACGACGACGACCAAAAAAATATTTTTTGGGCTGTTTGCGATATTGAACGCGAAACTTTCACACAAGGTGCTGTTGGCCAAGCCGAGCCCATTGCTCTAATAAAAACCCCACGTTTCATTGTAAAGTTTGGAGATACAGGCGTCTTTATGTTTTACCTATGCTGTAAGCGTGATGGAGTTGCTTTTTCCTAGTGGATGGTGCCGGCTGCATTAACGGAAAGATAGAGAGCTGAGTGAAATGACACGTGGTGGTGACACAAACACGTCCTTGATAGGTTGCTGCATAAATGGATGATGATGATGATGATAGCCTTTTGTGAACGTACGTGAGTAAACCACATCCAACAATGAAGATCTATATTGTATGTTTTTGGCAATAATGGCTCGACATTGCATAAGGCCCGAAGCCACTCTTTTTGCCCACAGCAAGATATATTCATCCTGAAACTCAATGGAGGATCATGGTCAATCCCACTCTTCATTGTATCGTAAAAGATGTATACTTCGTACATGACCGAGAACGGAACGAATTTATTCCATCTACCCTATCATTTACAAGCAAGAAGGGAATACGCTAGCTAAGTGGAAGTGGATTCAACAATGACTCTAGCTACTTCTCCATCATGTCGTTATCGTCTGCGTCTTCTTGTAATCGCCATCACACAAAGGATAAGGCCAACCTGGAGAGATCCAATACCACCACTTACCCAATGACTTGACGGCTTGTATGTACCAAAGAAAGAAACCCTGTGGTCCTCTTGGGCGATGATCACCCTTGTGTGTCAGGAGCTCCATTACACATCCTCTTCTCCACATTGCCTAACAAATGGATTGTACCAAGAGTTGGCAGGCTAGTGCCATTGAGGTCCCTCTTGAAGTGGTCATCGCGGCAACCCCTTTGAAGGCTTTGCACAGCAAGTAGGTTAAAGCCGAAGAGCAGAACAAAAAGTCCCTGGCACCCTCCACAAGGAAAGGTGGTTGACTGCAAATCCCACATGCAACCATGTACTTGAAAAAACACAAGCACACAGGACATGGAACCGATGGCACCTCAAGCGGGGGGAGATGAAACACCAGTGCAGAGAACAAGAATGCCAAACGTACCCCTCATCCACCAAGCATAACGTGAGAGAGCTCTGGGTGCAAGAGAACCACAAGGATAACTTCCTTTGACAAGCTGAGGAAAAGTCGCTTGTTTGGCCAGGAGAAGATACACATTGATTGTCCTTATGGGCCCCACCCTATGACCCGATTGAACCGACACGAATCCGTTTCCCCTTCGATGATCCAGTCTCACGCTTCCCAGTTGGACCAAGCTTGTTGACGATCTCGAATAGGCCAAAAGACCACTTGCGATCATATGCGCCGCACCTACTGCGTGAAGCCATAGCCATACGTGCATCTTGCCGCTGGGGGGATACCAGAACGATACTGGGGCGAGGGAGTGTCCTTGGAACAATACGAGCCAAAAGGTGGAAGATTCAATAACATGCAATCCCCATAGCCAACTTTTCCCAGTCAATGGTCGTGTAGTCTAAAGTAGACAATGAGTGAGAGATTGCCATAATAGAACAAGCCCAACATACCTCTTGAGATGCCAATTGTAAACAGGTTCCAAATAAAGAGCACCCTATTGCCACCCAATACAACCAAGTGAAACAACGTAGTTGTACCGATCTTCCACTCTAACTTACCTGTTTACACTTCCCACAAGTGGTCAACATTGACAATGGCCATGAACGGTCTTGATCAGGGGAAAGCGAGTTGGTTTTGGTTGAGATCAACCGTTGCCTTGGCTACGCAACGCTGCTGTATGAGACGGGTGTAAACCCCGTCACACTTTTTACTGCCCAGCCATTTTAACAGCACGTGATAGTCGTTGCCATGGATAGTAGCAAACGGTTTAAGGCATTGTAGGTATGTAACTTTTGGGTAGGTGCATCTTCCAGGAGCTGAAACAAGAGTATGTGGTCTGTGCACGGCTACTTTTTATTTCCGAGGGCACGAGTACCTCCACTTTTGACTTCCCGAAGATCGTTTTTGGTGTCACACTGTTCCTCTAAAGAAGGCATGATCTACTATTGCTTTTACTAAAGGACCGAGCAGCTAGTGATTTGTGGTAGCAGATGGGTGGCATTGTTTGATGATGAAGATGAGGGTTGCCACCTTGTTTATCACTAAAAATTGATTCATGTACCGACGACAACAATCAATCCTACAAAGATTCTTTGTGAGGCCTTTTCAATCTATCAGCCCATCACTCTTTCACCATTTTTGTGGTCACAGAAATACCCACGCCCACCATGCATGTATAAACTAGGGATGTTGTCGCCTACTATCATACTCCCATACACCTCTTTTTTTTTCCCATTTTACCTCTCTTTTGATTGCTGACACCTTCAAAGCCTAAGTTGATGTGGTGAGTACATACCATGATGGCACGTTGATGGCCTTATTTTGTGGGCGTTTCATGGACTCATTTATGATGACCTTATGTAGCTTTTCATTGTTATCCTATTTTCATTACCTTTATTACGGTAAAGCCTGACTACCTTGCTTATGGGCACTACCTCCTGTGGTACATGTGCAAAGGTGGATTAGCTGGCACATCACAGCCCGCATGTGGGTGACATGTATGTATGGCGGCTTCCCACCTCTCCCGTAAACGCCATGGTGTCATGACCGAATTGAATTATGAAGCACCTATTATTACGACTGATGGCCTGTCATCAGCCAAAAGCCAAACCTTGAATATAGTGTCGGTCTTGGAGAAGCGAAGATCAGACAGCGATCCGGTGCTCGTTACAGCCTTTGCGTACAAGATATCTTGAGAAGGTTGATGGCCTTTGTGGAAATGCCATTGATGTCAGCAAGTTGGATGGTGCAATAGCATTCCAAATCCATGGTACGTAAAGAAGAGGTGGCATACTCCTGTAATGCTGACAAGTCCCTTTCGTTTTAGGCATGCACATAACCTTTCCTCATGAGACTGACAGCCGCTGGATTATACACATTCATCGAGATCGCGCACATACAATTTGCTGATAGCGTAGAAAATTTGCCTTCATTTTGTACCATCGTCAACATCCAAAAGCTGCTGGCTATCAACCATATTTTCTGGACTTATTGCAAGCAATGTGATCAACCCGAGGAAATCGAAGCCAATTACGCCCAAACATTGGCAACGATGATTGTCATCATCATTGAAAACAGAACTCTTCTCGGGATTGTGTGCTTCAATGCACCACATTGTTACCATTGTTGTCAATAATGCCCACATTGTAATCACCTTATTCATCCCATTCAATAAGCATTGTATATGATAGATGATGAATACGCTTGTTTTTACTGTATAATCCAATACATCTTGTTTACTCATAAGATGAGAAAAAGCATACGTGCCCAAAAAGTCCTGCAGCATACATTCAACGATCCAACGAGCGCGCGTTTATTTTGATCTAACATACATAAAATGACATGCTTTATCTAATCCTTGACAGGCAACACCCATAACGAGTAGATTCTTCTATTGCTCCATCGCCAGTATCTCATCCCTTTCAGCGTTGGTCATGGGTGCCAATATAATGATGCTTGCAGCTGTCAATAAAAGGCCGAGCACAAACGATAGCCATTCGATGTTATCTTGATAAGGAGGCAGCATGGTGGCGATCCAATATGAAAAGACACAACGTCGAGATGTGTGTGTATGTGTGTATGTAGGCTACCCGTTTTATATTGGGATGTGCTGTCCTCCACACTTGGTCCGTAAAGGGGGTTGCATCAAATTGATCGCCACATTCACTCTCCCTCTTTGCCACTGCCACCCACATGTCCGATATTGACTGGGAAGACTTGTTTGGCGTATCCGATGACAACGACCATGACAACGACGACGCCAACGGTATCCCGGGATTGAAGTTGGCAAAGAATGCCTTGACCCATGAGCAGCAGATGCAGCTTGTATATGCGATTGCCGAAGCCGATTACTTTCAGGGAGGCAAACTCGATCAGGCAATGTGCTTTGGTGACCTTGGTCCTTTTGAGTGGGTGGAGCCGTGGATTAGAGACGAGTATCCCAACTTGATGCCATCACGTATTCTGGAACGAGCATGTTTGTTTGATCAAGCCATTATCAATCTTTATCACAAAGGTAAGTAAAAAAGGGGGAGGAGGAAGGAAGGAAGGAAGGAAGGGGGTTGTACTTTCAAGGAGGAAGGTTGATCTCTAATATCAAGGCTAGGACAAGGGATCAAATCACACGTCGATCTAATGCGGTAACACACACACACAAACACATCCTTGTACAGTATGTATCATTCATGATCCTAACCTTTATAGATTTGATGATGGCATTGTAATCATATCACTGCTTTCATCATGCGTGATGGTGATGAAGCCTGTCGACCCAGCAACATTGCAACAACGAGGTGCTATTCCTATTCTTCTTCGTCCTGGCGATGTATTGGCTCTATCGGGTGCAGCACGATATGATTGGGAACATGGTATTGAAGAGCGGATGGCAGACGAGGTAGATGGCGAATGGATAGAACGTGGTACCAGGATCAGTGTCACTCTTCGAAAGCTTTTAGTGAAATAAAACATGGTTGTTTATTACTCGTTTCCAATGGTGGATAAGTGATGGATTACTACAGTAGAAGGAAACAGTGAACCCATTTGAAGACTATGCTGAGATTCTTCTCGCATAAAGGAGCCCGCCCCCTTCTTTTATTTGTACCATGTCAGACGACCGAGAACACTATGGCAACCTCTTCCCTTCCGACGACGAAGGCAACTCTTCAGACAACACAATTGAACAACATGCTCCTTCTGGCTATATGGATCTCGATGAAGACTTGAGAGACGAGGAAGAGGAGGAGGAAGAAGAAGACGTGATCGACGATGAAGGTCATCGACTCGACGATTCAGCACGCGAAAAGAACGCCATGCAAATCTATACTGAAACACATCCCGATCTTGAGCAAAAGTCGTCTGGGGGTCGTGAGATTGCCGAACATGAAGCTATTTGGTCCGTATCCACCTATCGTGAGGATTGGGGTGTCGAGAAACTACGCGACAATAATCCATTGACCTATTGGCAGTAAGTGTGTACGTGTCTTTGTCCATGAATGAACAGTGCATTGATATCATGCTGTGTATAGATCCAATTGCCCGAATCCAAAAGCACCCCACACAGTAGACTTGTATTTCCATCACGCTACTTTCATCAAGGTATGGATGTTATGCACGTTGCTAGGACAACGACGAGGGTATGTGATCTCACCACTGATGATGGCTATGCTCCTGCTAGCAAGTATCGATTTTCATTGATTTCTATCAAGATGAGAGCTATACCCCAAAGCATATTTCAATTCGTGGAGGAATCACTTATCGGGATTTGCATGTGAGTAATCAATCAGCTTGCATGATACCATGATCCACACGCTAATGCTTTAAGATATCCATAGGAAATCACGTCATTAGAATGCGAAGGAACGGTTGGATGGCAAAATGCGGATCTTGTGGAAGCTACTGGGTAACGTATTCAGGATCGATGTGATGGATCCATGGATATTGATCATGCGAGCGACATTAGGGAGCCTGTACGATTGTTCCATCTGCAGATTGCAATCCTCAATACACACCTGAATGGACGAGACACCCATATCCGCCAACTCAAAGTTTACTCGGTTCTTCCGTAAGTACATCATGCTGTGATGATCCACTAAGTTCTAATATGGATGTATCATTAGGCAATATTTGACCCAAAAACCAGTACCTGAAAGGATACGTGGCCTGCGATAATATCATTACAGCTTGTTTTTCAACTTTTTTGCATTTATCATCATTACATTAAACATCTTCTAATACTCTATACAATGCTTGCTTGCTTCTTCTCCTCGATTTCCTCGTTGTCAAGTGTTCGGTTCGTATCATCCTGCTTGAGATCAATGTCTTCTTGTGGATCAGGTGCCGTGGTTGGTTTTTCTTGTTGAGCTGTCGAGGATTGAGGTGGTTTGTTGGCACCATATTTAACGTTCTTGGCGCACAATGCACAAATGACAGCGATACCAGCGACGACCAATGGGAGCGTAAACACTTTATGCAAGGCTGCCATGTACAAATGAATGACGGGTTGCTGGTACTCGGATGGCATGTCTCGTATATACAAATAATTAGAGTCAGCACCATACTTGGCAGCAATACTCAATATCGAAGGATCAAGGCTGCTGAATTCTTCCTTGAGGAATTCTCGAAACAACGTATCACAAATCGCCACCCCCTGAATAATAGAAAGGCATGTGATGAGCTTCTTGCATAATAAACCATCATTATTGTGTTGCTAGCAACGACTTACAATTGCGCATGACAACATCATAAAGAATTGATTCAGGCTTGTTGCAACAGCAATGTACTTTTTGGGAGCACATGTTTGAACGCCAAATAGACAATTCTGTTGCGAGAGACCAAATGAAAAACCTATTACATCATGCAGCTGAGTAAATATACATGTTCCTGAATCAAAATGGCTGCCGTATGAAATTCAACATACCACACAGCATGATATAGCACGCTTGTTGGCCCCAATTACTGTATTCGTTGACTGTGTAAAAGAGACCGAATCCAACGATGTTGCAAATGGCACCAATCACGATATAGAACTTGACATAGGGAAATTTGTTTAGCATCATGCCGCTTGATACGGATGAAACAATGAGACAACTCATATAGGGCACCAGTCTTACACCCGATTCAATACTGCCCGCTCCAAAAACAGCTTGGAACATGATGGGGCCATAGTACAATGTGCTGACGACTTTTTGGAGACAATGAATACGACACGCCTGGGGGTTACACATGTTCGGAGCAATCACTTACATCCAAGGCCAAAGCAAAAGACATACATGTAAAAGATTGCGACAGATCGGTTTAACAGGAGATCAGGGGGGACCACCTTGTTGGATGCGTAAACATAATTTAGTCGTTTTCAATGAAAGGTATATGGTAAAGTGATCCTACCGGTTCTTTTGCTACACGAGTTTCGACAATGGCCAATACAATGAAAGCGACACCAGCGGCAACAAACGGCCCGATAGAATGGCCGCTACCCCACCTGATCTCAATGTGAGCATGCGGCATGATTCAAATTGGTGGGTGATGATGGCACACACTTACCCATACATTTTACCCCAACTAAGTGCAAGGAGCAGGCAACATACAAAGCCAATCACAAGTAATGTGCCCATAATATCGATACGTTTCATCTTAGCTTTCATGGAGACACCTTTGAGATCCACGGTTTCTTTGAGGAGGATTAGGTCCAAAGTAAAGGCCACACCACCCACGATGACATTGAACCAAAAATCCCATCTCCAGCTTAGTCGATCCACGAAGACACCACCTACATAGGAATTCAAATAGAATGTTGATATATGGAACATGTCTCTTTTTATTACCAACCAGCACTCGTTTTTTTATCCAAGAGGGTGTGCGTGTGTGTGTGTGTGTGGGAAATGTATGTATACATCTCTAATAAAAAGGTCACTTACCAATCAACGTGCCAACAACATTTGCCAAACCAAAGTTGACAACAAGTGCGGATTGAAAACGTGGTCGTATCTTGATAGGTGCTAGATCGACGACAAGTACAAATGACATGGCCATATTGCATCCCGCTCCTAAGCCTTGGATGGTACGTCCGGCAATGATACCGGGCATGCTTGGTGTCAGGGCACTTACCAATGACCCGCCCACAAAAAGGAATAGCCCAAAAAGCAAAATGGGTTTCCTAATGAATGAAAAATGAGCGATGGCGTCTTTGTTTATTGATAGGTGTTTAGAGGTATACCTGCCAAAGATATCAGAGAACTTTTTGGTGGTATGAGTAAGTAAGTATGATATTGATATGGGTTAAAGTAGGGTGTACAGTACCTTGCCAGCCAGAGCCTGGCATGTCACAAATGCTAAGAGGTATGCAGTGGCAATCCATGCTTGTTGATCTGGTGATCCAAGGTCGGTGGCTATAATAGTCATCGCCGGTGCGATTACTGTAGTATTCAGTGCCGTTACAAACATGCCGAGCATGATGCCAAATATAACGGAAAAACGTCGTATCAGATCCCAATGTTCCTTGATAGCTTCCATGGTTGCATTGAGAAGAGAGTTAAAAGAAAGACAAATCGATTTAAAAAGATGAGTGTTCGTGCGAATCTTATTTTATAGGTACGGCGCACATTAGCCGAAACGAATATAGAAGGCGGGCAAAGGAACAAGCTGTGATCCGCAAGCGGCATGAAAATAGGCAAAAGTATCAGGGTAAGCTTTGTAAACATGTATGGGGTTGCTATGGGGAAAAGATTCTCCTTTCAGTCAGCTTGATCCTCACGGCATTGGGATGTTCACACAACCAACGCCTCTCTTTTCATTGTTCATCACTACCACCACAACAACGCCATCTTTCATTGATCCCCCTCCTCATTCTATGCTTCCAGCCACCATGACTAATAACAGTCAGTGCATTTCATACGCGATGTACGAGCCCGTGGATGATATTTGCTATATCCCAGATCTAGCAGCTTGAGTTGGTGAAACAAGCAAAGGCTCGGAGAACGATTCTAGATATATACATGATCCAGATCACAGGCACCTTTTACATTTCTGTTATGTAGGTCCCCCGCTATACTATGGTAATCGTCATTATGGAGTAGATTGGTTGTTAGCAGTAATGCTTCCTATTGCTGCTGCTGGAGGTTGCTCACTGAACTTTGTACGTGAATGATCTCATGCCATGTTAACGTTGACTGATTGGGAAGCTCGACGTGGTACAAGGATTTATTCATGCTATGTAAGCGGTAATGATGGTTCATTGTGTGGGAAAGCCCCATTGTTTTATTTGTTGTTGCTGGTGATATGAAAAGGGATTTTCTCTCTCAGTTTCATGCACATCATTATTCATGTAACTTGAATCGAACTTTCTGGTTTGGATCATAAATAAAGAATCAAAGTGTACACATGTAAAGCTCTTTATCATACAAACTACCAAGTCTCGGGGAGAGTGGAGTGGATAAGGGAGGATGGTGTGTGGTTAGCTAGAATGGATGGGCTATTTGATACATGTTGGTGGTGGTTGTGGTGGTGGATGATGTGCCTCGAAACACGTTTCAAATACAGGCTGGGTATCTCTTTCATCTATCTTTTTTGACATGGGCGACCGTATCCATACAGCTATTCTACAATTCCTACTGACACACGGCTACAAGGAAACACAAGAAGCATTCGTCAAAGAGGCCGGCGAGTTCATTGACTTCGATTCAGTGGAAGATGTACCTCCTCTTGATGGCACCTTCAGCGATGCTCTCAATCAGGTCACGCGTAATGTCGCATCGATGAACTTGGAAAGGTGAGGGGGGAAAAGTTATTGCATGGCGTGTGATGGAGAACGTTGACATGGATAATACGTACATAGACAAGAAGACTTTGAAGATGCTGACGGCGACCACTATTCGACACTTGTTGAACAATATGGGACCATCCATGCGGCGAATGTTCTAGCAGTTGCAGTGGATCCACACTCGCGTTGCATTGCCACCAGCTCTACCGATCGCACAGTCAAACTTACCAATAGCACCACCGGCATCACTGATCGAGAATATCGACATCATCAAGCACCTGTTTTGAGCATTGCATTTCATCCATCTCAAGCCAACCTTATGCTTACCACATCCATGGATGGCACTGCTGTGCTAGCCGATACCAGCAAATCCGATGATATGGATCCATCTATAGGCGTCGTGCAGCGTTTCAAGGACCATCAAAAGTACATTGTGCAAGGATTATTCTCACCTGTGGATGGCAAGTACATGGCAACGGCATCCTATGACCGCACAGTATGCATCTATGAGCAAGATCAAGAAAGCAGTGGACACTATCGCCTGATCAAGCAATTGGGCCCGTTCCTTGGCAACGTAGAAGCCATGTGTTTTGCAGACAATGCTGTATTGGTGGTTGGTGCACGTGACGACAACTACTTGCATTATATACATATACAAGATGGATTCAGGGACCAGAAGTGCAATATGAATGCCAACAACGATGATTGGGTTTCCTTTGCACCAGCGTATCTCAGCGTATCCCCTGATGGTCGTTATTTATTATGCTCCACCGATCATTCATCAGGCCGCATCATTCTCTTCAAGAAAGGCGAATCGACTCAAGTGCGCAATTACTATGATATGCCATCCGACAATCAATTCACAACACGTCGTCATTGTTGGCATCCAAGTGGACACTATTTTTATATCTCAGGTGCAGATGATCATTGTATTCGAGTATTGGAGACAAAGACAGGACGTGTTGCAGCTACACTTAAAGGAGGACATACCGCCATGGTGCGTGCATTGAGCGTGGATACCAATGTAGGCCTCGTCTCAGTTGGATACGATCATCAAGTCAACATTTGGGCACAACCTTCCATGTCTATAGTGCGATGATAGCTTTTAGTGATGATGATGTCCCAAAAAATGTATTACTCGATTGTGTATATATATCATGCATGGAATTGTGTATATGAAAGAAAGAGGGATAAATAAGGATTGGTTGCTATGGATGGGCGTGTGTTTGTGTTTGTGTGTGTGTGTGTGTGTGTGTGTACGTGGGTGCGCTATCTCTCTAAGCAGTGGGCATCGAGCAAGTCTTTTCAATTTCCTTAACCAGAGCATCCATCTTGGAGTGGTGGACAAACATCAAACGTCGAAAAGGTGCAATGCCAAAATCAGAAAAGGCCCGTCGAGCATCTGATGATGATTCCTTTTCACGGTTGGTGAACTTGTAGTCAAATTGATGTTGTGCGTACTTGTTGATCACTTCATCTTCAGGCTGAAAGTAGAATGTCTCGGTGTCTTGTTCCAATACGCCTTCTGCTGCTGATGCTGCCTTTTTCTTTGCCTTCTTCTTGGGTTGCTCAACAGGCTCATCTTCGCCCTCTTCCTTATCCACCACAGGTTCAACCTCCTTATAAGTCTTGGTAATGAACATGTACCATTCAAAATCATAAGCCTCGCCCTATGCATGGATATCAATGAGTAAACCCCCTCTTGCTGAATCGAATGGGCCCATTCACAACTTACGTTTTGCTTTGCTTGCTTTGTTTCCTCTTGCATCATGTTATACATTGGGGGCATGATCTCCATAGGCATGTTGATGAATCTCTCTGACACCACCCATCCTACGTGTTTCTTGGATTCGGGCGCCATGATTGCATTGATGGTGTCGGCATTCTTCTTGGGACATTTGCTCAACAGATAGGATCGTAATGATTTAACACCTTCATTATCCTATGCGACTCGTTAATTCATTGATCCATCATGTGTAGAGAGCAAGAGTGATGTTACCTTGAAATGATTCAGATTGATGATGCTGAGGATAGCATAAGGATCGGATTCCTGGCCATCCACTTTGACAGTGGTGCCCACATGATTTTCCTCCAAAAGGATATCCACAATATCACCCAAGTTGATAAGCTCTGCGTCAGTGGAAAACAACTGTCCAAAAAGTCTCTTCAAGGCGTGGTAGTCGATCTGCTCGGGATTGAAAAAGTCAAAGTCGACATCGACGATATCCTATATAGCAATGGAGTCCAGGTCAGCTTGTTTGCCTTGTTGTCATCAAGTCCTAGTTCTTGTATGAGACATTACCGGTGCGGCATCGCTGTCTGATTCGGATCCTGAGCCTTCAGTCGTCTTTCTTTTCATGGTTTATGCGTGTATATGGTGAAGCAAGTGGAAAAATCTCTGCACTAAAATGCGCTCTAATGGATGTGGCTCAGAATGCACAATCACCTCCGATTCCACCAACTGTATCATGCCGACCCAAATCATTGCCATGGTATTATCGTTGCCTATGCGACCAGCAATAGAGTCTCGATCGACGTATCAATGACGAATGCCGATGATACAACCATTTGGTGACCCCACCCTTTGGCACTCTTTACAATCCACTGAATCATATTTTCCTCAACACATGCTGTAAATGCGTAGCCACCACGTAATAAAAGCGATCGAATATGGTCTAGTAACGACATGGAGACGTATCTTGATACATAATCCATCATAGATGATGTAATTGCTGCTAGCATAGCCCATTCTTATGATGCGTGTAAAGTTAAGGGTCACGTGAGATGTGTTGAAAGAGATGCCATGAACAAGAGCAAGATCAAAATGAGATAGGCCAACAGTTTTTGACTGCTGCAGCTGAGTAGATGATATAAAAACAGCAAAAACGGTGTCTGCTGCGGATGCCTTGAACGAGTTACACAATGCAAAGTGTCGAAGAAGAGAGAGAAATCCCCTTACAGAAAACTCTAGTTGCTAAGCCCTGCTGACCCTCTATACCACTACGTGGTGGGAGTCATCCATGCTCAGATAAAAGGATCACATGATGAAATAAATGGGACGCACAACATTGTGATGAAGGAAAAGAAAGGTATTTCTGATGAAATGGGGGGAATAAGTTTATATTTTGATTCTATCTAAAAAGAGCATCATCAGCATAGGAGATGAATGAATGACCACCACGGCTTCTTTGTTGGATGAATAGCATTGTTGTAGTACTGATGCGCAGCCACAAGGGTAAGAGAAAGAGTGATGCGTCTGTGTGAAACTCAGTGACGTAGTAGTATAAAGAGACGGGATGGCCAATTCAGTAGGTGCCTTTTTCTCACTCTTTCTTTCCACACAAAATACATTCATACAATGGCTACTGTGAAGCTTATCAGCTCTGACAATGAGGACTTTACCGTCGACAAGGAGGTCGCTGAGAAGTCGGTCTTAATTAAGAACATGTTGGAAGGTGAGCTTTGGAAATCTAGACTGTTCGACGCGCGGCCCATTCGTTTGCTTTTATTAACCCCCTTCCAAGATGTCGGCGATAGCGATGCTCCCATTCCTCTTCCTAATGTCACAGCCAAGATTCTTCGCAAGGTAAAAAAGAGTAGTGTGGAGAGGGTATATGGATGATGCCGTGTTGAGCTGACTTGACCACATTTTCATAGGTGATCGAATGGTGTGATCATCATCGTAATGATCCTGCTGTTGCCCAGGATGAGCAGGATAGACGCAACACTGATATCGAAGAATGGGACCAAAAGTATATGGAAGTCGATCAAGAGACCCTGTTTGATGTTATCCTTGCTGCCAATTATCTTGATATCAAGCCATTGTTGGATGTGGGTTGTAAGACCGTTGCCAATATGATCAAGGGCAAGAGCGCTGAGGAAATTCGACGAACTTTCAACATCACCAACGACTTTACACCTGAGGAGGAAGCCCAAATTCGAAAGGAAAACGTAAGTAATCATTGGATGGGGGGTTGTAGTGCAATACAATGGAAGGCTAACCATTGTCTTTTTTTGTATCCTTCGTTATAGGAATGGGCTGAGGATCGATAAACTTTTTCACTCTTTACATGGCAATTCATCGGTTATATTCCCCCCATTCTCACATCACGAATTAAACAACGGACCAGATGTTATGGACCAGCAACACCAAAAAGTACCACTTGTAATGGAACGACTTTTGAGCAAGAGAAACGTGCGTGCGTGCGTGTGCGTGTGTATGTGTGTGGGTGGGTGGATATGGATGGCTGGATTGTCGATCCGAAGAAGGTGCATCAATGTTGAACCAAAAGTGGAAATCCTTGTCATTGACAGAAAAAACAAGGGGAGGTGGATGGATGGGTTGTCTTTATTTCTCCTCTGCCTTTGAATTGACTTTTGTACGATATACATCTCCTCCCCTTCCTCCCCCCCTTCAACATCAATCTCCTTCAAGACGCGTGCTTTTTTGAACCCCTTTCCAAAAATATCATCGCTGCTGCATACATAGTGTCAAAAAGGCAGCTTTGTTTACCGCTATTGTGTTTTGATATCATGCGTCATACCAACAACATTATATAAACAGGATAAATGCAAGATGCTATGTGGTTTTTTATGCATATACAACAGCTTGTGTGATGCTTGTGATGATGTAAAGTTAAGCGAGTCAGCATCTGCTCGTCCTCATCTGCAGGGAATGAATGAAATCGGTGATCTTTTACTCTACTCGTACATAATCAGGAAGGAGAACATCATGAAGATGTGATGGGTGATATATATTTATGTACAATATCTCAGGAGCATCGTTAGTGGTGATAGAAGGAGAAGTACAAGCGTGTGGTAGTAAAAGTCATAGTGCGAATGGGTGATGGGTGATAAAAGAAAACAATCAAGGAAAGGGATATGCAGATCGGTTGGGTTTAACGCTTGTCTTTTGTAAATGCTGCATGTGGTTTGAACCGAATATTCATAAATACTTTCTTTTGCTCTGTCATCCGTTGATTCCTTTCCCCTCTCCTCTCCCTTTTTCCACCTTTACTTTCACACTTTCTTTTGGCCATGCAATGCCTTCCTCAAGAGCCTCGATTGATTTCAGTTTTTGAGACGACACTCTCGATACAACAAGATGTTTTATCAGTCGGTTTCAAAATGCATCATCTTTTCAATTACAAAGTCATTGACCCATTTCATGTATAGGTCTTTAATGTTGTAATCCAAACACCGTCAACGATGGTGTCTCTTGTTCGATACCCACTTGATTTTGTCGAGTTTCATCAAAAGGTGGGTGGGCTCAAACCACACTTCCAAACCCAGCTCATAACCTGCTACTCTTTCTCTCACACTCAACATTGACCAGATTAATACCCATTATCCACGATCCACAAACAAAGTACCTTTTCCAGCACTCACATCACCCGTCAACCAAATCCATCGCCTTACACGACGTCGCTCAATCAAAAACCTGCTCACCTTTAGCAAAAAGTCCAACGCCGACAAGATTGAAAAGTACCTTCAACGATGCTTTGATCATCCAATCATATCCATATCGACCCTTTTGCGTGATTTTACAAGTGTGCAACGAGACGAGGACAAGGAGATCCTTTGTGATAGTAAATTAGCCATAGGGTCAGCTACTACTACTACAGGCACCTTACCAGCTACTCCTATAACACGACCTTCGATCGACACTGTCAAACCTGCATGCAACGGCAAGCCTAACATTGCAAAGCAGCCTGCAGCATCCATATCAACAGAACCACAACCAGCACCAACAACATCACAACCCGCATCGGAAAACAGTACTGCAAATAATGATCAGCACGATGCTGCTGCTGGTGCATCACTGGACGACTTTGATTTGCTAAAGGTGCTCGGCAAGGGATGCATGGGAAAGGTATATATATATTTATAATCTCATTTGACCCCATATATTTACATACGCCATGTGATCCTTTATGTAGGTGTTGCTTGTACGATCGCGTCATGACCAACAGCTGTATGCCTTAAAGACCATCAAAAAGAAACATGTCATCCAACAAAATGAAGTGGCCCACACCAAAGCTGAGCGTGATATCTTGGCACGAATGCAAGGCATCCCATTCCTCATTGGCCTTCACTACGCTTTTCAAACACCTTCAGAGCTATTCCTGGTTCTTGATTACTATAGTGGAGGTGACATTGCCACTCAAATGTCAATTTATTCGGCCTTTTCTGCGGAGAGAACCTTGTTTTATGCAGCTGAGATTGTTCAGGGATTGTCAGCCTTGCATCAGCACGGTGTCATTTATAGGTAAGAGAAAGAGAAAAAGAGAAAAGGAGATGATACAAGGGGGGCATATTGGATTTAACCTATTGTACATGTAGGGATCTAAAGCCGGAAAACGTTTTGATTGGAAATAACGGCCATATTGTTTTGACTGATTTCGGCTTGTCCAAGATCTTCGATGAAAATGACAATGGCATGACGCAATCCTTCTGTGGTACAGCCGAGTACCTTGCCCCTGAAGTATTGCTGGGGGAGGCTTACACGTTTACGGTGGACTATTGGAGTTTGGGTACTTTGTTGTACGAGATGCTGGCTGGTGTGGTAAGTTGTTCTCTTTTGTATTGGCACTACTACACATGTCATCATCCCCTTGTTGTACCCCTTTATCCCTTAAAATGTGCCAAATTTAACATCAAAATGACATTAGACCCCATTTTGGGCAGAGACTCACATGGAAATGTATCGGCGTGTACTTGACGATCTGCTGGATTTCCCACAACATTTTGATCCTATCACACGCGACTTTTTATCAGGTGTAAGTTTTATCATACAAAGTGGATAAAACAAAAAGGGAGGATATTGATTGGATGATTTACAGCTTCTAGAACGTGACCCAAGTCAACGATTAGGATGGGATGGAGCTGACTCGGTAAAGGCACATCCCTTTTTTGATAGAATGGATTGGGACAAAGTGGCACGGCTTGAATTGACTCCACCCTATGTGCCGGAATTGCGCTCCGAAACGGATCTCACTCACTTTGACGAAGCCTTTATCAACATGTCACCCTGTATTAGTCAATCCTCTTCCTTGTCAAGTAACCAGGACCCATTTGATCATTTTAGCTTTGATGCTCGTAGACCCCCTCCACGCCTTTTGCGACAAAAGCTGCAACGCGTGCGTGCACAACAAAAAAAGCAAATTGGCACCAAGGATAGATTTTCAACATCATCTTCACTTTTATCATTTTCACCAGGCGAGATTGTGCGTCATACGGATACAATGCCATCCTTCCTTACATCCAATCGATATAGTCGTAAGCGGCACAGTGCCAATGTTGATCATCTTGTTGCCACCAAAGAAGAAGAAGACATACCACGACCTACCACAGACACCTCATCCTTGTATTCATCCATGACCTTATCATCCGTACATCCTGATGAAATCAATGCAAGGAATGCTATTGAAGACGTTAGTGATACAAGCAACGATCCCATCTCGTCATCATCCCCTAACACTGAACTTCCCACATCTTCATCAGCAAAGCGACCTTCGCCACCCGATCACAGTCCTTACGTTCGACCCCATTGTCCCGTTCCAGGCCAAATGAGATCCACCACGCTTTCTATCGCTTCCAATTCAACTAGCCCTCCCATCATCAACAACCGCGACTCGCTATGTTTATCCGATCTCTCATCATTTCCACCAGACCAAGCTGCTGTAACAGCAACAGCTGCACCAGAACATGATACCGCTAATAATACTAGTAGTAATAATACCAGCGATTGGCAGCGCCCCTACTTGACCTTTTCGTCCTAATATCCTTCCACCTAATCCTGCCAAAGCAACATCGCATCCCCCCCCCTCATCACATCAAGCAATCAATACCTTCCACCCATATGCATTGAAAAAGCAGTATACGAGTAATCATCATAGATCCGTTGTTTCTCTCCTTTGTTTTTACACACATTTATTCGTTCCAGCCGTTTAATCATGTTACCCCTGCCATTCATTTAATACTAATTGAATCACTCTTGCTGTGATAACCATGCTTTGAACTTCTCATCTTTTTGTTGTTGCGCGATGGAGGGTGGATATTTCGATGCGGATGGTAGAGGATTCTCGTCTACGTGTAATGGTACGTTTTAGGCTCATCTTGTATTCCCATATCCCCCTATCAAAACTTACCACTATCATATTCCTCATCCTCATCTTCCTCTTGTTCCCAACGCTCATCCTGCTGGCCTGCATCCAATGCCACCTCTTTTCCTTTTGACACGTTCATATCCTTCATCAACTTGTTCAACTGATCTTGTCGATTCTTTTCTTCTCGATCCATCTATTGTAGTCACACACACGATGATGAGTCCCATCCATTTGCATTCTCTATCCCAGGCATAAAGAACTTACCTTTTCGCGTATCAGCCGTTCAATTTCAGGTTTGTATTCACTATAGATATGCGGGTATCCTTCATCAGCATCTTATCCTTATCCATTTCAACCATAAAACCTTTATGACGTACGTCTCGTATTGATCTGCAGCTTCATCAATTGCCTTGAAGAAATCATCAATGCCTTGACCCGTGACAGCTGAAACACCGACCACCTTGAGATGGTTATAAAACTCATCCAGTACCAAGCTCATTGAATTCATGAGACTGCTCATATAGCTTGTATCTTGTGAAAGAGCTTCCTGGAACTTTTCAAAATCGGTCATCCATTCAACAGCGAATTCATGCGATACAACATCGGTCTTGTTGAACACGAGAATGAAGGGTAGTTTGGTCTTGTAGAGAATACTGCATGCATACAACATGTTGCTCATAAAAGTGGCAGGTGCAGTCGTACGTGGTGTGTCAATGATGTAAGCAACGACGGTGGGATAAGTAGCTGCAAGCGTATCGGTGATGATGGCACCAGAAGCTGACCATGTAAAGATCTCAATCTGACCAGGTGTATCGACAAAAATATTACTATACAGACATCATTGCTGTTAATACCCCATCCACATCCTCTTTGTATGCCTTTTTTTCTACCTGACATTCTCGGCACGCTTGGCAACCAAGTTTAGCACTTGATCAAACTTTGTAGTAAACAAGTTCAAGCTCGTCAAGATACCACCATTGGGACCGAGTTGATATCTATCAAAGAGAGAGAGAGACACCCTATTAGAGATCCACCTTGATCGCATTCCAATAAAAAAGTAGATCTTACTGTTTCATGACCTCCTTGTAGTTGACAGTGTCTCGAATATCAATGTTGGCTGTGAATGGAAGTGTACCCACGGCAGGATCGAGATTGAGTACATAAGGTGGTGTCTTTTTCGCATGTTGGTGTGCAATGATCCGCTGTAATAGTAAAAGCCGAGAACGTTAACCCATGCAAGCGTCAGTGTATATATATATATATAAGCTTACCTGCATAAAGGTAGTTTTGCCGGAACCAGCCATGCCAATGCACAAGACGACAGGTGGTTGCTTGGTATCGTTGGGTGTGCTCATGTTTTGGGAGGAGGTGGAGGTGTGTGATAGAAAGAAAGAGAATGAAGACGCGCCTCTTCAATGCGGTGTTCATTGAAAATTCTTGCTGCTTTGCTTATCAAGCATTGACGATTGACAGCAATGCCGGTTACACACATGGATAAATGAACACACCTATAGCTTGCATGAGTTTGTGTGCATCTACAAGGTCATCTTCATTGTGGATACTCAATAAACTTTATTCGTGTCTTTACTTAAACACCGTGGGGTTGGTTACCATAGCAACATGTCGATAAGGAAGCATGATCCTTACAATAAAATCTAGCTTCTTGTGGTGTCTTTATTTGAAGGAAGTAATTCTAGTCTCTTCTCTTTATGATTTATGTACGTTGAATGTACAAGGTACTATTTTCTTATCGAAAAAGATGATGCGAAAGAGTAATTGTTGAACCCAACTTGTTGTGGTACACATATCAGCAACATGTATTATATATGATGTGAGGAGATAATAAGAAAGACGCTCACCTTCTTGTATGTTATGGCTGTATGATGATATCCAGTGCCTTTTGATCATCACTTCGCTTCACCCATTCACCCATTAAATGTATTTGGCTCTATGACGCCATTTTTCGTAATGAGTGAATGATACAAAAACGTGTACAACTTGAGCTTACTTGCATGAATCCAGCAGCTTTCCATTTTCAGAGGATTCCTTAGGCTATCAGGCTGGTGAATGTATGATGGATTACCACTTCAACATGAGTATATGAAGCGTATCCATGGCTACCCCTGTGGATGTTGACATGGGTGAAACAAGGATGGTAGGCATGTTGTCAAGGGAAACCCAATGCTGAGTATGGATTATCGTGTGTGCGTGTAAGCCGCGGAAGTACAGTCTTAGCTTACCATTCCTTTTCCTTGTGCCACATGCATGAACACCACAACGACTCTCTCTTCCAGCGCTTGTCCTTTGACGCGATCTCGCACATTTTCTCTTTCCTCGATCAGTCAACGTGCTTGTTGTGTCTTTCTGTATGCCGCTCATGGTACAATCTGATTCCCGAGTACAGTCGAGACCTCTGGACCCAACTTTCAGTGGATGGCCCCATTAGCGCCTCCATGGCCCAATGCCTTGGACCTCATCTACGCACTGTGTGTTTTCAACATATAGCAAAGAGCACACTTTTATTCAACGTGCAACGTATGGCAGAGATTGGATGTACGGGTATTGAGACTATGGGTAAGCAGCAGCATGTCAAACTATCATAAACACGTGCTATGTGTGCTTATGTCAGTGGTGATAGATTTTCGTGCGTATGTTCAATCGGATGAGACCATTGCAGCCCTGGCACGGATAAGTGACAATGTCAAGGAGATCTCTATCCACAGCGACCTGACGCAAGGACCCATCGTTCAGTTATTTGATGCTTGTCCCAAACTCGAACGCTTTCGTTACAAGGCACACATTCTTCATTTGACCAATGCAAACGACACCATGTTGATGATCAATCACCCCATATACCCTAACATGACATTACTCGCCCTCGACACCACCATCCCTGCAAGCTCACTCGAAGCATTATTGAAACTATGCCCCAATCTACGCATGCTATCGATCCACAACATTCGTCACAACGTCGCCGTCTTTTCTCGTTATGGCAGCTACTTTAGCATGATCCTTGCTCTATGTCCACAAATCACTCAACTCCATTGTGCTGGATGGCATCGACAACTGGGTCATTTACCTGTATTGGGAGAAGCTGACAACAAGGCGATCTACCCACATCATCATCATCATCACCAGCAACAGCAGCATACCACACCTGGTTTACGCGAATTCGCAATGGAAGTATGCGACCTATATCCACAAAATCACGTGATGCAGCTACTACGGGAGAATGCGAATACCATTGAATCAGTAGCCTTCACGACCTTGTTTATGCCTGTGAATGATGAAGAAGATGAAGAGGATTGGTCCATCCTTGGTTCATTGGATCCCGTATGCTTACGCAAGTTGTCATTGACCCAAGTCGAGATGAGTGCGGATGCTTTGAGTGAGTTACTTGGCAAGGTGGCATCCACAGTGGATACGGTGGAGCTGGATCAGATGCCGGTAACGGTGCAAGTTGCAGATGCCTTTCAGCCCCTTGATTCGTTACGACATTTATACATCAATGCAAGAATGACACCTGAAGCAGCTACTCATTTGGCCAAATCACTACGCACAGCCTATTCGACTATTGAAAGCCTTGGATTCCAACAGCAAATCACGAATGATATTTTGAGATCCATTGGTTGTTTGGAACGACTAGAGACGTTGGATTTATGCAATGGGCGAGGATTGGATGGAGGAGTACTATGCGAGATGCTGGAATGCTTACGCCCTCACGAGAATTTGACCATGTTGAAATTGACGGGTTGCAGAGCAGTATCGGATCGAGTTCTCGATACCATTTCAAAGTTCAAGAGCGTACGGCGATTGATTCTGCTGGGTAGTATGCAATGCACTGATGCAGGCCTCATTCGACTATGTCACGCGTTATCCAGCACCGTTGACCACATCTTTATCACTGGAAGGCATCTCACTCCACACGGCATTGCTTCTGCAACCAACATTCTCGGTCCCAGTAGAATAAGCGCTGCACAGGCACAAACACGTCGTTGAGCAACAAGCAACATGCATGTACATCGATCTTCATTTATTCCAATCAACCCCCCCATGACACGCACACACACGCCAACGTTATTTAGAGTAATGACATCTTTGTTCGAGAACTATAATACACAATCATTTCATCCATATCTATTGTCTCATTCATCACATACAATGAACCCTATACATGCCACCGACGATCATCAAAGGAAATCAGCTCCGAAACACTCTACAGCCAAAAAAGTGACAATGCCGCCACCCCATTGTGAATGTTTGTATCTCTTTCTTTTGTTGATCACACAACATATTCACCGATAAGGATAGTCTCTCATACTTCTCTCAAAATGAGCACCTCCTTTTATGACCATCTCTTTGAGGATAACAATGCCACCCGGGCAACCAAGGATGATGACCCTTTGATTGTGGATGCCATGGATACCAATCGTTTTCTCACATTTATCGAGCTACGCTGCAAGGTGCGCGCACTTGCAATTGCATTACGTCGACCACCTTTCAATTTTCAAGAAGGTGACGTGATCGCTTTTTGCTCAGCTGATGATGTAAGTGAATGGATGTGAATGCGCACGGACCATGTTGTTGACATGTTTATGCATATCGTAGATTGAATGTGCTATTGCTATATGTGGGATTGCATGTGCTGGTAAGTACATTCCCTTTATCCAAAATCTCTCCTCAGCTCATTCTTCACGCTTAGGTCTATCGGCATGTCTTATTCCATCCAAATCCCATGCTGATGACATCCGAAACATCTTCCATTCCACATCACCCAAAGCAGTCGTCGCTCACCCTGAAACATTGGATACCGTCAAAAAAGTATGGAATAAGGAAAACGGCAATGCAATCCCCATTTTGCTACTTGGAACCGAACACGCGGCCAAAGACACCGAACTTCTTGCTCAATACACACGTGGTGACAAGCATGGTGAATTGCCGAGGGTAAATCCAGATACACCTGCTTTTATTGTATGCACTTCAGGAAGCACGGGTCATCCCAAACCTGTAGTCCTCACGTAAGTACATCTCTTGTTGCTGTCCAATTCTTTGGTACTTACAAAACATGGGTCTATGTATGTAGTCAACGTGTGGCGATTGCACGCATGCAACATGAGAATCCAGCTAATCGTGTCGTCGATGCCGATCATGCATCTCCTCGTTTATTATCCACCACTCATTGCGCTTTTATATCTTGGCTCATGCTTTGCTGGATCACTATAAGGATTGGATATCCACAATATGTATTGGGAGAATGGAATGCATCAAATTTGGATCTTGTCATGAGCAAGGTGCAGGAGCTGGGGATCACATGGATACTGAAATTGGAATCTCAAGTAATCACACAAATTGCGTATCAACCAGAAATGATCAAGAAATACCAACTTTCGACTCTGCAAGTTGTTGATTCAGGTGGCCAACTTGTTCCACAAGATGCACTTTTACGCGCAGCAGAGATTCTCAAAGCAAGTATTCGATGTGTCTATGCCAGCACGGAAACAAGCCTTGTCTTTGCGTTATCCGACAAATGTACATTCTACAGTAAGTCCATCATTGGATATCTCAGCTTGGATATGAAGAAGAACGAACCAACATGTTGTACCTATGCATAGGAAAGGAGGGGTTGTTTGCAAAGAATGATCCATCTGCTAGAGTTAAGCTCGTGGATAGCAATAACAAAGGTAAGGTGGGGATAAGGCTTGGGTACATGATTGTTGATTACCTTTCATGTTCGTGTAGAGGTGTCTATTGGTGGTGAAGGCGAGTTAATAGTGAAGAGTCCAATGAACGCAGTGGTAAGTTGAAAGACAATGGGCGCTACAACCAATTTTAGACATTGATTCTCCTTGTTGTCGCATCCAGGGTTATTACAATCGGCCTGATTTGACCGCAAAATCATTTGACAATGAAGGTTACTATCACACGGTAAGCAATGGAGATGAAAGGACGATGGCATGTTCTCATTGTGTACATGGTAATATAGGGAGATGTATGCACTGTGGATGAAAAGGGCAACTATACTATGCTTGGTCGGAAAGCGGATATCATCCGGACAAAGCCATCACCGGTATGTATCATTCATTATGCTGATAGCCATCAAATTGATCATTGTGTAAATCATCTTTCCAACATGATAGTTCTTCCCCAAATTACTTGAGGACATTTGCGTAAATATTCCACCATCATACAATGATGCAAATGGTTTCAGTGCTAATATCTCTTCTTTTGCTTTCTAGCTGTCGTTTGGAGGGATCAAGGAATGTGCTATCGTGGGTGCATTTAGCTCAAAACATGACCAAGAACTTCCTCGTGCGTATATTGTACCATCAGACGGAATCGCATTTGGACAAGACAAGGTTGAGCAGCTTATCAAGTATGTTGAAAAACAAGTACCTATTCAGGAGATGAGATTGAGTGGCGGTGTTAAGGTCATGGAGGACCTTCCTATTGGGAAGACTGGGAAAATCGAACGAGCAACACTCAAAAAGCTCGCTCAAGAGGAACTCCAAGGACATGGTATTATTTAGTCATTGGCATCATCTTGTAATAGTTGCTGTATTGTTTAGCTTGATCCAGACAAGCTGTTATATAAAGGACATGGCTATTAGAGGATTACCAATGATGAAAAGGATTAGTGGGATGATCAAAAGAAAAAGTGCTGTCATAGGGTTAAAGGATAAAGGTTGACTAGCGCCTCAGGTTACTCGTTTCACTCGTATACTTTAGATTTCAGAGCACCTTGTGTGATAGTTTCAGGTTTGAGAGGGGCAATCTCAATATCAAGGATTGATGTACAAGTGTTCATGCATTTATACAAGAGGTGTCCGACCCATTTGATTTCCACTTCTTCCACTCCCACAACTTCTTGTCTCTTCCTCCCATTCTCAACTGTTGGCCCCATTCACGTATACAACTACCACATACGAACAGCTGTCCTGCTTCAACCCATCATGTCAATCCTACAACCCTCTTGATCCGATTGCTTTGACTGAATGGACAAGTTCATGGCGTGTACACAACCTTCTTGTCACTCTTCTACAGCACACGAGTCTCTTGACACAACACACGCTCTTGCACACTCCTCTACCACGGCCAATCGTAACAGCATTCATTGCAGCAGTTGCTATTTACTCCATTGTCTCGTACAGCGTTCACAACCTTATCACTCTACTACAGCACACGCTCTCTTGCGCACTCCTTTGCCACGACCAAACTTGACAGCAGTTGCTATTAGCAGCAGGGTCTTCACTCCAATGTCTCAAGATGCTTGCAGCAACCTGCATTGTGGTATTCATCTCGTGAACAGCAGATAGCCATTGTATAGAAGCAGCTTTATTTGCGTGTAGCAACTTGCTTTGATGCATACGACTTCCAATGGATGATGCCATATCAGCTATCAAGTACGCCGCAATACAAGCAATCTTCACCTGGTTGAGCTGCGATGGATGACCAAGAATGAGATATATCAACAGCAAGATGGAAAAGGAAACACATCAACAACGGCTCTTTTCAACCAGCGTATTGGATATGCAATAGTTATGGATGGATAGACGCAATCAAGTGCAATGATGAAAAAGAAATCCTGGATATTGCATTGGTTACTTTCCGCGTCGTCAGCAGGAACGATGGATCATGTCGCATGGATACGGCTGAGGATGATGACGGATTGGATGGAATCGACAAAAGGGCTTTTATCTTCGTCGAATGGTGTTTCACAGCCATGGATGAATGATATTGGAGTAATCGATTCAATGCATGCAACGACGGATTTGGGATCATGGATGAAGGATGATTATGACGGCAGCAATCAAGAGTACGATGACACGATTATCCCGGTGGCCTCGATGTGTTCATCCGTACCTTATTCAATCCGCAATGCTGTTCCTTTACCAGATTTATTTGATGGACAACCACACTACCATATGCTGTATTCTTCAACTTTGTCATTGAATGAAAATTGGATTGAACATAATATTTGGGGTATCATGCTATTAGCTCGTATGGGCAAGGTGTGGATCACTTGGTTGGTTTCTGGTTTGAGGTTGCTTCATTTACATCGTCGTATCGCGATGCTTTTGTTCTTTTGCCACAACATTTTATGACTTCACTAAAGCTTTCTAGTTCACATGCTGATAGTAAACGCTAATGCTTGTATTGCAAAGATAACTAATTTGAGAGTGATGATGCCCGACATTTGCTTGTTACAGGGCATGGTGATCATTGTGAACTGATGAATTCATTATATCCAAGAAAGAATGAGCTGTTATACAATATGCCACAAGCACATGAACAAGCCATGCTTATCTATGCCAGCTATCATCTAACGCTACCACATGCATCCTTATATAAGAGCGAATCATTCTATACGAGCTACCATAGGCGGACCTTATTATAGGAAGGCAGAGGACGGATCAATCATGCATCTCTCTCAACCAATAGAATTGGACCCTTCAAGACTGACTCAGTTACACAAACACGTTCCTGCGCATCGATGGCTCTGGCATGAGTGAGGGGCGGCACACAATGAACAAAGACCTCTTTCCATATAGCATCACGCTTACAGCATATGTAAAACATAAAGGTGCCTGTATCTCCGAACTTTACAATCAAACGTGGGGTCTTCAATAGAACAGAGTTGCTCGCCGGGGTCAAAGCGATCTTGTGTCAAAGTATGAAGTTCATCGTGGCCATTCCCAGATTTCGCAATGTCGCTACCAGCCAAACTGGATCTGGGGGTCGACCTCTTCGACGACGACGACCAAAAAATATTTTTTGGGCTAATTGCGACATTGAACGCGAAACTTTCACACAAGGTGCTGTTGGCCAAGCCGAGCCCATTGCGCTATTCAAAACCACACGTTTCATTGTAAATTTTGGAGATACAGGCACCTTTATGTTTGTAAGCATGATGCTATATGAGAAGTGGTCTTTGTTTAATGTAAAGTAGCTGGACCCTGGCAGAGGAAGAGATGCAGAGGGTCGTGTTGTATAACACAGCTACGTTTGCATGAATGAAAGGGTCAATGTATAATTACTTTATGGATCATCTAGGAACAGGCATGTATTGCTAGCTAACGGCCACTTTTATCCAGTCATCATTGTTGCGAGATCCACTGCATGGGAACGATGTCCCTGCTCTAGACATTCATTTCCATGATTAAAGTAGGTTGATCCGAGCTGATTTGACTGAGCTGCGGTCAAAGAGAGATTACATCACTCTGGACATAAAGCACGCTCGATGTAGCTCAACCGATGTAATCTTGTGTGGGCGTAACTCAGCCAAACTCGGATCAGCCTAAGCAATCATGGAAATGAATGTCAGTAGAATCCACCTACAATGCACAAAAGTTGGGAATGCAAAAGTGGCTATTAGCTGCCAATGTATGACATAGAATGAGGGTTGCGTACCTTTCATGCATTACCCTGAAGTCAGACTTTTAGCTGAGTTGCAAGAGGTCCACTCATCTTTTGCTCTGCCAGGGTCCAGCTACTTTACATTAAACAAAAAGACCACTCTTCATATAGCATCACGCTTACAAACATAAAGGTGCCTGTATCTCCAAACTTTACAATCAAACATGTGGTTTTTATAAGAGCAATGTGCTCGAGCCAACAGCACCTTGTGTAGAGGGTTTCACGTTCAATGTCACAACTAGCCCAAAAAATATTTTTTGGTCGTCGTCGTTGAAGAGTCGACCTCAGATCAGTTTGGCTGGTAGCGACGACGCGAATCTGGGATCAAAGCGATCGGCAAGGTGCAGTTGGCCAAGCCGAGCACATTCTCTAACCACACGTTTCATTGTAAAGTTCGGAGATACAGGGACCTTTATGTTTATTAGCGTGATGATGTGTTTGATATAAATGAGTATATTTATAAGGCTCCAGTGGTTGGAGCTAAGTTTGGTGTAACAACCTCCGGTGCTATCATAGGATGGCCATAAAAATGCCATTCACAATGGTTAGGCTCTATATCTGAGTTGATCAAATAAATCAAACCTTGTACAACACGCCAACTCTTTTCACTCTTTCTCTTTCTTATTGTAACACTCGTCGTATCGCGGTATATGAAGATGAGGAACTCGAACGCCTTGAACATAATTATACAATGAATTGCTCGACTCTGAAATGATTCCAGTACGTGAGGTGGATCACATCCTGGTAGAAAGTACCGGAACCATCAGTTTGCACATGAGTGCTTAGTGCGAGATTACTTTGCTCCCGAGCCTGTTTACACCGAACAGCACGCTTTCGTAGACGCTTCAGAATGTCCAAGCGGTTATTCTTATACATAGTCGAAGAGATGAAAAGGTCGATACACTTTTCACTCAGCGCTATGATGCTGCTATGAAGCCTGGTTTGTCCCCTTTGGTGAGGGCTACTGCTGTCATGCGTCAATACGGTATTGGTGCAGATACTGCTGATAGGTATCTTCGAGTGGCGGAAGCACCGCTTTGAGTCATTGATCAAGTTTTGTAGAAAACTTAAATACCATCTTCGGTGACAAATACTTGCGACAACCCAACCAACATGACGTCCAACGGTTGCTCTCAGAAAATGCAGCAAGAGTTCCTGAAATGCTTGGCTCCATTGACTGTATGCATTGGCAATGGGACCAATTGCCCTGTTGCTTGGCATGGTGCTTACACAGGTCGCTCAAAGCATGCAAGCACAGTTCTAGAAGCTGTTGCTTCTTATGACTTGTGGATCTGGCATGCCAGTATTGGCCACCCAGGATCTTTGAACGATCTCAACATCCTTCATAGATCAAATCTCTTCAACTGCTGTGCTTCAGGTGAAAACCATCAATCATTTAATGCTTCACACCCATTCCTTTTAACAACATTGCATTAGGCAACACACCTTCGGCAACGTATACCATCAATGGCCACGAATACCATATGGGCTACTATCTTGCTGATGGAATTTACCCTGATTGGGCCACCATGATGAAAAGTTTTAGTAGTCCAGCTGGTAGAAAGCAAGAGGTAAGTCTACGTGGCATACGTTTATCTATACCATCAGCCCGATCAATGATTGGAAACTTATGTACATAGCACTACAACAAGATGCAGAAGGTGCTCGCAAGGATGTGGAGCGTGCTGGGTTTGCTCCGTTGAGTCCAGCTACACATTGTCGTTATACCACTCATATAAAGCATCACGCTTACAAACATAAAGGTGCCTGTATCTCAAACTTTAAAATCAAACATGTGGTTTTTATAAGAGCAATGTGCTCGGCTTGACCAACAGCACCTTGTGTAAAGCTTTAATGTTCGCTGTCGCAACTAGCCCAAAAATATTTTTTGTCATGTCGTTGGGAATAGGTCGACCTCAGATCCAGTTTGTCAGGTAGCGACATTATGGTATCCGGATTGCAGCCGACAAACTGGCACCCAGCAGTTAGCTGCTTGTTAATATTGCTCTAATAAAAACCACACGTTTTGCCGTAAAGTTCGGAGACAGGGACCTTTATGTTTGTAAGCGTGATGCTATATGAGAAGTGGTCTTTGTTTGATGTAAAGTAGTGGTTTTATCATAAGAGCATTCCAATGGTTGGGAGCTAAGTTTAAAAATAACCTCCGGTGCTATCATAGACGGCCATAAAATGCCAATTTCACAATGGTTAGGCTCTATATCTGAGTTGATCAATAAATCAAACCTGTACAACACGCCAACTCTTTTCACTCTTTCTTTCTTATTATGTTTACTCGTCGTATACTCTTAATTCAGTGTACCTATGAAGATGATGAGGAACTCGAACGCCTGAACATATTCGCCATATCAATGAATTGCTCGACTCGAATGATTCCAGTACGTGGTGGATCACATCCTGGTAGAAGGTATATCTACCGGAACCATCAGTTTGCACATGAGTGCTTGGTGAGATTACTTTGCTCCCGAGCCTGTTTACACCGAACAGCACTTTCGTAGACGCTTCAGAATGTCCAAGCGGTTATTTTACATAGTCGAGAGATGAAAAAGGTATGATACACTTTTCACTAGCGCTATGATGCTGCTATGAAGTCTATTCTTGTCCCTTGGTGAGGGCTACCGCTGTCATGCGCCAATTGGCATACGGTATTGGTGCAGATACCGCTGATGAGGACTTTGAGTGGCGGAGAGCACCCTGCTTTGGAGTCATTGATTCAGTTTGTGAAAACTTAATACCATCTTCGGTGACAACATTATGACAACCAACCAAATATCCAACGTCCGTTCGCAACAGCAAGGGGATTGGATTGCTTGGTTCCATTGACTGTATGTATTGGCACGATTACTTCGTCTTGTTGCTTGGCATATGCTTACAATAGGTCGCTCAAAGCATGCAAGCACAGTTCTAGAAGCCGTTGCTTCTTATGACTTGTGGATCTGGCATGCCAGTATTGGATACCCAGACCTTTTGAACGATCTCAACATCCTCTATAGACTCACCCCTTCAACAACATTGCTTCAGGTGAAACCATCAATCATTTAATGCTTCTAATACCCGATCTTTTTAACAACATTGCATTAGGCAACGCACCTTCGGCAACGTATACCATCAATGGCCACGAATACCATATGGGCTACTATCTTGCTGATGAATTTACCCTGATTGGGCCACCATGATGAAAAGTTTTAGTAGTCCAGCTGGTAGAAAGTTAGGAAAGTCCAAGCGTGGCATACGTTTATCTATACCATCAGCCTGATCAATGATTGGAAACTTATGTACATAGCACTACAACAAGATGCAAGAAGGTGCTCGCAAGGATGTGGAGCGTGCTTTCGGAGTGCTCCAAAAACAATTTCTCATCGTTCGCAATCCGTATCGGCTTTCAAAGGCCGAGACGGGATCAATGTTATGAGGATGCATCATCCTCCATAACATGATTATTGAAGATGAACGTGCTGAACCTGTTGAAGATCTGGAAGAAGATCATGTACCACTGCTTTCGATCGATAGAAATCCGGTTACCCTTGGAGAGTATAGTAGACGGTGGGAAGAATCAAGGATCGAAGTGCTTCATTTACAAGCTGAGACATGATTTAATCGAGAAAGATTTCGCAATGCTATGGCACAACGTTTAAAACGATTGAGTTACATTGTTTTTTTAAATCACTTTATCACACCATACTACTATCTAGCTCTTCGACTATTGTGTATCGAACTTCAGCATCACCATCACCATTGCCACCATCACCATTCGATACGGACTGGAGACTGTACTTGCTTCTTCATATATGCGTCCAAGATTTGCTGTTGGCGCATCATAAAATAAGCCGTTTTTGGCGATAGATTCATGGTCGAGGTATCTTTTGACATAATTCAAGCTCGCATGCTTCTTGGGCGATTTCAAGCTTTTGGCGGCACTTGAAAGTTCCTGTTGCACTTCGAGCAACTCGTCAGCCTTCTTTTTGTTGGCATGCTCTTCAGTTTGCTTGGCCTTTGCTTGTTTCGTTGGCCTCGGCTTCATCTGCGACCATCTCCGACAACTGCTGGCTGCGTTTTTTGTATATATCGAGTGCTGAACTTCTGGCATTCTTTGAGATACTCATAGCAATGCATGAACTGAAACTCCTTTCCTGGTTTTCCAGCTGCTGCTGTGCTCTCACGGAATAGTTGACGGCAGCATTGATCTATAATTGTGAATAATAAGATAAGTACCATCATTGTATCAGCATTGTTTGTAACACCATCAGCTCCATTGCATCCACTGCGACCTTTAGCCACCTGAACGAAGCCGATAAACTTGAGATTCTCGTACTTGATAACTTTCCACCGTGCTTCCAATGATTCAACCGAACGTACAGGACTACGATTATCAACAATCAAGCGCTAATGGTCATGAACAGACTTCCAAAAGCCAGTTCTGTTTTGGCCGTACCAATGGCAGGATTTTCGGAAATATGGACCCAGGCTTGACATAGAGAGACTTCGTTAAGTGACCAGGTCTGACCTCTTTCCTAAATCTTGATCTTGATGAGGCAGAAGATGATGGATCATTTTCAGCAGGTAGTACATCCATTGACATCAAAGACATGATCGAGTAGCAGGTTCAGGTGATGAGAGTAAGTAGTAGATTCAGGGTTGCTGCCAGACATAATAAAAGAGAAGTTTAGAGTCAAGTTCATTTCATAGACACAATGGCATATATTGAATATGTAACCCATTTATTGTTATGCTAAAGAAGATAACGTAATGCTTAGAAAGTGTTGATATGGTTAAAGGAGATAGCATAAAAGATGAGGTATTTACACGGTTTAGTCGGCGCCGCTTCACATTTTTACACGGTTTAGCAGAAATTTTGACTCGCCGTAAAATTGACTTCGTTTCGACTCCACCATTGGGATCGACCGTGTAAATCGGAGTCAATTTGCACTTAGCTCCATCGATTGGAGATGCTCTAATAGAGCAAAAGATGTAGAGGGCGTGTTTGTGTAACTTGAGTCATTCAGCACAGGCGATGCATGATTCTTGTACACCATTTAGGGATAGTTCAAAATGCCAGCTAATAACTATCCTCCATTTCATTGTTATGTTCAATCCATGCATAATTGACGGCAACCAATCGTATTCATTGTCATCCTTCAACTTTCTTGATCCGAGTGGATTTGACTGAGCAACGCTCAAACACAGAAACATCATCCAATATCAGAAGAATCAAATTGGTAAGTTATTTGTAAACTGCCGGCTAATAGCCCATTCCTCCCATTCACCTTTGTTGTCCAATCCAATGCATACGAACGGTTGTCCTGCTCCATCCCAGCACTCCTATCCTTCAACTTTCTTCATCCGAGAGGATTTGATTGAGCAACGCTCAAAGAAAGAAATAGCATTCAACTTCAGTTCAACTCACTTAAATTCGCAGCTCTTCCCACTCTCAGCCTCCTCTTCCTCCCATTCTCAACTGTTGGTGCATTCAAGTACAACTACCACCTGCGAACAATTGTCCTGCTTCAACCCATCCATGTCAATCCTACACTTGTCTTGATCCGATTGTCTTTGACTCATTGGCAAGTCCATGGAGTGTGCACCCACTACAACACGCGGGTCTTTTGACACTCACCTTCTCTTATATACTCCTCTACCACGAACCAATCGTAACAGTGTTCATTGCAACAGTTGCTGTTAACGATGCCTTTACTCCATTGTCTCAAGTTACTTGCAGCAACTTGCCTTACAGCCCTGTTTACGTGAACAGCAGATAGTCATTGTATAGAAGCAGCTTTATTTACGCGTAGCAACTTTGTTCAATACATACAAATTCTCATGGATATGGATATGGATATTGCTTTGGGTTGATACATGGGATGGAAGGAATCGCGTATATATACAACGGGTGGGAAAAGGGTGTATCTATTGTCAACTCGACCTTTATGTTTGACGGTATCATTTGGACGATTGGTGCATTGAATTAAGCTACTTTACATGCTATCCCATGGTAGCAATCACCATCCTTTGTACAACCTGTCGACCATCATGTACAACCATCATCATTATCCAAATCCATGTCTTGACACGCCATGCGTATAATTCGCCACCACACATCAAGTGCCACCTTCCATCAATCCATTCGCCTTGCACAATGCACGCCCACAGGAATGAAAATGTACCTTCCTCATTGGAGCAATTCGCTGTACCTATCAATCTATATCTTGTGAATGCTGCTGCTTGGATTAAAGGGTTGCTTTAACGAACTCCGTATCATGTTGGTCAAGTTCTATAGCATAGGAGACTTCCTTTTTCCGGAGTTGGGTCTTGTCGTGTGCAGGTACTTGGTGGGTTGTCGTATAGAAGAAAGATTTATGATATGGCGAATGCAGCAAAACGAGGGGATGGAGACAGGGTTTGATTGATCCATTGTATTTGAACAAAGACTGTATTTGATAGTATAATGCGCCTCCCTTTTTTCTGTGATTCGATGTTGTCGATACGCCGTACATGACACACGTTCTTTCTTTGTGATTTGGATCTTGTAAGATAGTTACTTTATTGACATACGGCGGTTGATGATCCCAGAAGCCCTACTCGTGGATTTCGTTGTTTGCCATTTGTCTAAGCTTCTTTCTATCCAATTTATAATTTTTACTATCAGGCAATTCTTTCAAGAGCGTGACACCATTAGCATCCAATTTCATTGTCTTGTCGGCCACACGTTCATTGACAAATGTAATCAGCTGGCTGATCTTGTCCTGGTCGAAGATAGTTCCCTTCGTAGGTACAATGAAAACGTGTGGATGGTCACCAGCAGAATGGGTATTCGAGACGCCAACGGCAACGCATTGCTTTACCCCGTCAAAGAGAACCTGTATAATGAAAATCATTAGCATCCACTTGATCACCCACCCACGTTAGACAATAATCATTACACAGATATCTTCCAGCTGTATCGGATAAATCTAAATCGGAAGTGTACATACGCACTATCAGCCATGAATAAAGATAGGGCGCTTTTACATATACACGTACATTGCAATTCTTTGTCTTGATTGCATCCGTTTCTCGACCTAGGTTGATAAAGTGATTTTCTTGATCAACAGTGAACATGTCGCTCTATATGAATGGGATATCAGCACGTATAAATACAGGGTTTATCTCACATTCATCCCCTGAAAGATAGTGGTAGCTGTCATACCGTATGGTAATACCCTTCGTTGTCGAAAGCTTTGGCTGTCAAGTCGGGGCGCTTATAGTAACCCACTGCATTCATGGGCCCTTTAATTAACATTTCACCTTCCACATTCGATGAAGCTTCTACGTACATAAAGAAAAGGTTACTAGTCAAACACCTTTGTGGTATACGCCCAATACGTGCACTTGTTACCTTGACCCTTTTCATCCACCACCTTGATACCAGTCGTCGATGCTGCATTTGCATACATGCCCATTTTTTCTACATACCGTGGTCATAAGAGGGAGAGATCGATGGTATTATTAGTGACGAGGGAAAAGTAGGTAAATCTTGAAAGTTCCATACATACCATAATAAGGCGGTTTTGTACTAGAATGGGCCAAAACGACACCTGTCTCTGTGCTAGCAAAGAAATTCACCATCGTCGCTTGTAAAGAAGCTCCAGCACGTAAAAGTGTATCTCTAGGTATAGGCTGTCCTCTAGTACAAACGAGACGCAACATGGAGAGATCATAGTTGTAAGCATTGGCTTCTGGTTGATAAGCAATGTCATAGAGAGTTTGCGATTTCAGGGTGTAGATCAACGTGATACCAAATTCTTGCACCTTGCTCAAGACTCGGTTCAAATTTGAAACCCCATCTAAGAACCTCATCGAGTATAATGATACACCAAGGCGGATGCATATAAAGGACACGCTGTACCATGGTCGCGTCCCACACATGTAGAAAGATAGTATGCGCGGATTCGCGTCACCAACACTAATAAAAAGAGAACGCTGAATATCGGTTTCATTTCTTATGCGAGCAGCGATAGCACGTTGCCTGTAATGTAAACAATCATGATGATGTATGAGTATGGCGTAAAATCGCATTAAGAGTAATACACTTGCGTGAGATTGACCCGCTTTGGGGTGCCAGTAGTTCCAGAGGTTTGAAGTAAGAATGCAGGAGTCTCAGGATCAACCTTTGGTAAGCAACCCTCAAGGTAATCTTGAGTATAGTCGCTTAAAAAATGTAGTGGGGTCTCCTCCAAGGATTGATCTTTTGCGTTAATTGACAACAACGGTACATCGGGTTTGCCACCATCCCATACTGCAGCAATAGTGCTCAAGCTGTCAGAATGTACAACCACTGCTTTGGGTGATACACTCTCAAAAACGCCTTGTACCTCATCCAAGGATGCTCCAGGTTTCACAACACATGCCGCACAGCCTATGTAAAAGAGTGGCATAGTTAGCTTAGCTGACGATTATAAGGAGTACATTTGTGGTAGCCAACCTGCAACGGCGACGCCATACATAATTGTTGGGCTCTCAACCTATTATGCATGATGCGAGATTAGTATCGGCTGTCACACCATCTAATCAAGTAATACATACATCCTCAGGAATACAAACAACAACGACATCACCTTCTTGTAGATTGAAAGGTTCACGATGTAAGGCCATTGCCAAGGATCGCACTTTGCGTTTCAATTCAGCAAACGTCTGAAAATGATCAGGATTCATAGCATCCAAAATCAATGGCTCATCATCCTTGACATAACGTGCATCGCTGCTTTCAAAAAGCTCTTTGTAAATTATACTGGCTTGAGCATCTGGTGGAATATCAGCTGAAAGCATCCTCGAAGATGATGAGTATTACTATTGAAAAGAGAAGAATGGGTGAGAAAAGTAGATCGGCAAAGCATGAACCAGCGGATATGTTATATAGGATGGCGACGTGCAAACAATAATGCACGTGATCGTATCTTGCTAATACAAGTGGCTCTATATCCTGTATCTAGGAGTATGTGTTTGTTGCCATCCATTGGAACTTCTTAGTAGCGCGTTTTTCTTTATTCCTCTTTCAGGGACAAAGCAGCACAAGGGATGCATCTTGTTCAAATATCCATCAACATTGTAAACAACACTGTTTCAGCACTGTACAGTTAGTTGCTTGAATACGCAGTTTTGTTAAGTAACCATTTATAGCCCCTGCCGCATTCAAAACATGAAGACCACAATAGTGGATAACAACTCGAGCGCCCAATGCCAAACAAACGAGCATAGGATTGATGCACACTGGCAACTAACGCCATCAACTTGATAATAGAGGGATGGACTTTTCAATCGAATGCATGCACCATCTTATTAGGTGATGCCCCGGGGTCATCATCCAACATCGTGCCACGTGATCAAAATCAGGTATCTCTTTCTTCCCGAAACCCCACACTCAGCGCACTCTCGCTTTGCCATGTCCACCTCCAACAATGTCGTGAATAACAATGAGTAGGTTCATTTCAAACTTCATTCAGTGACCAACGTCAAGGACAACAATCTTATGCTTTTTATTCTAGCGCAACTCGACTTATTATACAGTTTTTACGCGAGAACAACCTCACCAAGACGCTTGAAGTATTGCAGGACGAGACGGCGACTACATTCAACACCATCGAAGACAAGGATGCCTTTGTCAACGACATTGTGGAAGGCAAATGGGACGTTGTATTACGCACTCTTGGAGATATGAAGATCGCACCAGAGCATCTCTTTGATCTCTATGAACAAGTATGACAAGCCAATGCCACCTGTCAGACACTAGGACTTACCGATCGGCAGTAGATTGTTATGGATATGATCGAGCTCAAAGAATATAGCACGGCACGTATGCTAGTCAGCAGCACAGAGCCTCTCAACGCGCTTCGAGACCAACAGCCTGAGCGATATGTACGGCTAGCCGAGATGGCTGATAAGGAGATATTCATTGATGATCCAGCAATGGAAGACGAAGATATGACCAAGATCGAACGACGACAAAGGATTGCCAAAGGTACAAACAGTGTGAGGGTTGTGGTATCAATATTGACAGAGTGGTCGTAATAGATCTCCTCAAGCAATTTGAAATCGTTCCATCATCACAGCTGTTGGCACTCTTGGGTCAATCCTTGAAATGGCAACAACATCAAGGCGTAATTCCACCTGATACTGCATTTGATCTTTTCCGTGGTACGGTCCCGGTTCAAAAAGCTGAAGATGACGCCGTAGCATCACAAATGTATAGCACAATCAAGGTAATTTACACTTTCATATCCAAAGCATTGCTTGATGTTTACAAGGTATGCACAATTTTATAGTTTCCTGGCAAGAAGGCATATGCCGAAGTGGCTGTATTTTCACCAAATGGGCAATACCTCGCTACAGGAACAGCGGATGGCTTTATTGAGTTGTGGAATTATCTTACGGGGAAGTTGCGTAAGGATTTGAAATACCAAGCTGAGGTAAGTTTACTTTTGTTGAAAAGGGCCTTAGGGTGGTTGTCCTCATTCTGAATATGTAGGATCGTTTGATGGCTATGGATAAAGCGGTGCTATGTTTGAGCTTTAGCCGAAACAGCGAGCTTTTGGTCTCTGGATCGGATGATGGCAAAATTGCAGTAAGTTTGGGTGCCACTCGTGTACTTGACAGCCGAGGTTAATCATGGGAATATCAGGTCTGGAAGATTCAAAGTGGAATTTGTCAAAGGCGGATATCACCAGCACATAGCCAAGGTGTCACGGCCGTATGCTTCAATAAGGATGGAACACAAGTGTTGAGTGGCAGCTATGATCAAACCATCAAGATCCATGGTCTCAAATCAGGGAGAGCTCTCAAGGAATTCCGTGGACATTCTTCGTTCGTCAACAGTGTCATGTTTGCAGAGGATGGATCACGTGTATTAAGTGGTAGCAGCGATGGAACTGTCAAAGTAAGCATTAAAAGAGGGGGTTGACATGTGACAGGACCACTAATGGATATGTAATCTAGATTTGGGATGCAAAGACCACCTCTTGTCTTCTTACTTTCACGCCACAATCAACAGCAGAGCAAGTCAAAGGCACTCCAAATCCTGTAGGTGCTGCAGCACTTACTAGCCATACGGTGCAGGCCATCGTTGGATTGCCAAAGACCAGTGAACAAATACTAGTGTGTACCAAGAGCAATACCCTTTACTTGATGTCGATGCGTGGAAAGCTGATCAAGGCGTTCACACACCAAAAGAAGGCTGGGTCTGACTTTGTGGCTGCCGGTGTGTCTCCTCAATGTGAATTGGTGTATGGCCTTGGTGAAGACTCGACGCTCTATTGCTTTCAAGTTTCAACGGGCAAATTGATCAATGAGAACAAGCTTTGTGATCATGAAGCTGTTGGCATGACATGCCATCCACAAGCCAACGTTGTTGTTTGTCATGATGATATCGGCCATGTATATTTCCTTCGAGCATAGTCAACTTAAATAAACGGCACATCGATTGAAAGAAGATTGGAGACTTTTATTGATTTTATGCAGGTGGTATAAGAGATTATATGCAAAGTAGTACATAGGCTATGTATGAAATGTTACGTGAGGATCACAATAAAGGTATCGTTCTCAAGTGCATATCACATGTGCTTCAGGGGCAGTTTTCGTAAAGTTGATCAATGCATGTGACAGCAATGACATTACCCTCGACGTTAGCCAAATGGAAAACCGCTTTGAGAATAGCCGAAACACCTTGACCAGCAACCAAACCTGCTGCGACCGCATACATGTAGTCTGTGTAATGCTCTGGAAAGAAGCGCTTCCAAATCTTACCCGAAGACCAGCCAATAAACATGGATAGTGGAACATTGGGTGTTGAATTAACCATAGCAAGACCAACGACAGCGAATGATGGGAAGTACTTACGCCAGCGTTTGGGCCAAGCAAAATCACGTACAACAGGGCCTAGTACACCAACAACCGCCAATGCACAAGTGACAATGATGCATGTCTTGGAAAGAGAAGCACCACCAGTAACCAGCTGTGTGACACTCATCCAAGCCCATACACCACTAAGAGCAAATTCACATTCGGCATTGACATCCATATCAACAATGCAAGGATAAGCATCTGTGAAAAGAATAAACAAGCCAAGTGCAATACCGATAGCAAAAAACGAGCCAACAACTTGTGCAAGGAATTGAGATCGAGGAGATGCGCCAACAATTTGACCAGCCTTGAGATCACCAACCATGTCAACGGATTGTGAGGCAGCAGAGGCAGTGATATTACCGGCCATGAGGTTGTTCTTTTGAATCGTGGAAATATCAGGTCCAGGCATACCAGCAAAGATGAGCTGAGACATCTTTGCACAACTTCCAGTAGGATTGATATCGGTCTCGCCAGCAGCTTGAATACCAACAAAGGACATTATGAATGCCAAAATGACCGATACAATTGTTTGGTATACAGGCATGCCAAAGTATTCACCCATGATGGCGCATGTAAAGATCACTGTCAACACCAATCCTGTCATCCACCACCAAGCTGGCACAAGTTCATCAATGCCATAGATTTCATCATCGTGCAAATTGGGTCGTCGCAACGAGTATTCGGTAGGTCGTCCACGGATAAATCGATACACATGCATCACGCCACGTTTGAGAAAGCTGAAAAGCTCCAAAACACCACCACGCAAACCACGATAGAGACTATCATATCGCACGAATAGTTCCGAAAATGATGCAAGCACAAGCATTGCAATGCCAGGCCACAAAAAGAAGGAACGTGCTGTGTCGCCATTATCCACAAACCCATATGCCTTGACAAAGAAGCCGCTTGATACAAGGTATGGTCCAATGATGCCATATACAATAATAGTCGCAATCAAAAACGGCAACACCACTGTTCCAGGAGTCATGAGCCCTGCACCATAAAATGGGAAATCAAATTTGAGGACCCACAGCCATGTTGCATCAGCCGCCATCATGTTGCCGTATCCTGCCGCATGTCCGATCCACCAAAGAATGTGCACTGATAAGATAAAAGATCAAGGTCAGCGATCCCGATCATCCGCTTATGACGTTTTTAGCGCCATATTCTTATACTTACATGTATCAAAGAAAGGTACAAAGTACGCAATAATGCCCCACGTAAACGAAATCACGAACCAGATTGCCATCCACTTTGCTTTCTTGAACCCACTTTTCTCACCGTCGGTAGAGCGATGCAAGGAAATGATCGTTGTTGCTGCTGCACGAGGTGTTGGGAATGTCAAGTCCTGCTTGACAACAAAATGACGACGTAGCGGTATAGCAAAGAATAGACCATAGAATGCAGCCGAGATGGTGAACAACGTTAAAGCAACAATGTCTTGTCGTGGGGTTGTCATCAAACCAAGCTTGTAGAGAGCCGGGATAGCTGAAATAAAGCCACTGAATAAACCACCTATATGGATTGATAGAAAAAGAACCGTGAGATTGTGTAACCAAGAGATTAAAGATTACCACCTACCAGCTGTGGTTGCAGCAGATTGGGCCGTGACATTTTCTTTGGGACCAAAGTAACCACCACCCAAGGCTTCAGGTAAACGAGTTGACAATGGACGAATAATAGCAAATGAAAAGATAGCACCAAAGATACCAGCACCAAAGGTAAAACCCACTTTGAGACCAAGGTAAGTGTTCGAAGCCGCTACAAAGTGATAAAACAGAAAAGCCAGGTGATGTGTTAGTGGGCCCTGAGTAAGGCGCATATATGTGTAACGTCGCACCCCGCATGATGAAGAACACACGTACCAACAAAGCAACCAAGAAGGGATCCAATGATACATGATCGCCATGTAAATTGGTGCGTCTCAATTTTATCACCATCTTCACGAGGCAATAATGGCTCATCTCGATCCATCACCTCGAGTTTAATCTGTTGTTGCTTTTCATTATCCTGCTCATGTTTCTTTTCTTCCGCCACATCAAGCGTTTTCTCTTCCACACCAAGCTTCTTTTCTTCCATAGGCACACAAGGGAACAAGGGAGGACGTAGTTGAATGTAAATTTAAGCAAGTATAGGGAAGATCCGGATTATGGGTGTAGGGTGGAAGAATAAAAGGAGCAGAAAGACTATTCCTCCCAGATCCATTTTATAAAGAAGTACCTGAGATAGAATCGCAAAGAAAGAGAGTCACCAACCTGTCGACCAGCTCAGCGCATTCAGCTTCGGTGATCTCTTCTTTTCTCAACCTTATATATATACTCACTTTTCATTGCGCCCATGGCTTTCCCACTATTATAAATACTGATATGGCGTCAACACATTATAAGTCTCGTGCCTGATGTCATGCCCAAGCACCTGCAGAAATTTTTCACCATGTCCAAAAATTTTTGGCAAAGGGTCAAAGGAAAAGGTGCAACCATTGTGCGAGTAAATCTTACGTTGTACAAGATGGTGGGATTGCGTTACACTCGGAAGTGGGGTTTCAGGTCTTTTATTGAGACCATGTCGTGGTCGATTGTTAGTAGGAGGTAGTAGTCTATGATTGCGAAAGGTGCCGAGTACGTATTATCGTACAATGGCTGATTGGTCCAAACATGCGTGTGTGGGACACAGATGTAGATGGAAGCACATGGATGGATGAAAAAAGAAAACGGGAGCAAGTTTGAGACATTGAGTATACAATAGCGAGCTGTAGATATGGTGTGTACTAGCAGCCATTGTCTTTTTCGGTTATCCTCCTCCTCCAACAGCCGCCGCACGACCATGATGACTGACCCAGTCCTCCGTCCTATCTCAATTAAACTTTGCAAGGGTCCTCGTGGTGGCTATGCTGCATCTGGTTGTAGTAGTGTAGTTACGGCTTGCATTTGCTATCAGCATTTCCATAAACATCACCGATAATGCATGACATTATCGTTATCGTTGTTGAAAATTCTCACAGCTCCTTCTTTTAGTTGATCTGTACAAGTTTTTTCCATGTGGGTGTAGCTGCCAGAGCATAAAAACCTAATCTGCTCGAAGCGCTTTGGCATGTAAAACATGGTTGCACAACGATTGTTCGGCAGTGGAGCTTGTCATGAAGGAGTCGCCTTTGAACCAATCCGATGAAGTACTTCTTTTACTGCTTTTGGCTTTGTCTTCCGAAAACAAAGAGGGATCCCAGAGGCTAAATAGAAGGCTCGGATGGGTACATGTTCTTTTTTTTTACCTCTCATCCATTTTGCTAAAGGATTGCTAGTAGCAAGGCTTACCCATTCATGAAAGATGGATTGTCTTGGCATACGCTTGTGCAGCGTACGTGTAATTTTTTTCAACAAGCGGGTATGCTGGGCTACGAATAGATCCGAATGATCGGAAGAGGTTGTCGTCTTTCAACCTACATCCACCGACTCAATCGAACAAATCAAATGGCCACCTTTGAATCTTTCCCATCATGCTATCGTTCGGGTACCAACTCCTTAACGTGCCTGAGAAACTAAAAAACTTGCTACTGTTAATTGGGACAAGCTTTGTTTACTAGGCATGCCCTCACCTTGCCACGTGACCAAAATGGGATGCATACATTATAGGTATAATGAGCTTGCTGCAGGGTAAAAGTGAGAACAATACATGCCTTGTGAGGTATCACCTTGAGCTAACAATGAGCCCTAGCAAATAGCTTTAATATGGTTTCTCCTTTACCTCCAATCACTCATTGTGCCTTTCTTAGCTTTCAGCGGGTATGTTTCACTCATTCAGCATCATCCAAAATCAGGCTGTGGCTACAGCAAAATGTAATAATATCTCTGGTAGGGTTGCCATGGAGATCATCATGATGATGGCTTGGTTATTTTGGGCAGCTCCCCACGTGCCACCACAAACAAAGAATTATCACTTGAATGGCTGATTCGTATATATGGAATCGAGAACAAAGAAGCGTGAGTGGTGGTGCATTACAATGGAATGATGGCTGAGCGTCTTTGGTCTGCTTTATGCAAAAGATTATTGCCATGCCTTTGTTACACAGGATGCAGTATTTAACTGTCACAAGACCGTGCTAGAGCTTTCGATGCATTCAACGGCTCTTAGGTACGTAGATGAATGCCATGATGAGTAAATGCCCTTGTTCACAGGTAACGTAATGCTTGTTTTTGCTCTTTTAGATTTCCCTTGTGTACCAAACATCATGCCAAACGTTTCCAGAAAAGAATGGATGGCATTACAAAGCGTATGGCACATACACACATAGGCATGTGAGTTCCACCTTTGGCGGATGACACATGTATCATGTATTTGGGTGATTGATGGCGTACTCGAAAAAGGCATTGATGAAGCGTTGACAATGTGGGATTGCTCGTAAGCAGCTGTTGAGTAAAGGCGATCAAAATGGGGTAGGCGGGGATGTATGGATGAGCAGTAGTATGCCATAATCAATACCTGTTTGCAACAAGGATGGGCTCGACGCGATCTTTGTATAGGATCATGTGCAATGCTTAGTGTGTATATATGACTACGCACAGAGATCTTTGTGACGATATTATGTTTTGCAGGGATTGTTATTGTGTTGTGTGGTCGCATTTCGGAACGCTGTAGCCGGCATCCAATCGTGAGTAAGTCAGCAGAGCATTGGGTTTGCATAGCACGAGGGTGATCGATAGCATAGTGGATGCAAGATTAAACATTGCCCGCCATAGTTCTAACAAGAAAAAGAGAAGATTGCATCTGTGATTTGTATGTTGTGCTCAAAGATGCCCCTTTTTGCCACAAGTCTACCGAGACGAATACACACAGAACCTAGAAGGGAGTATGTAACAGGGTATGCGTGTGTGTGTGTCTTAAAGTTAACCCCGTTATCAAACATGAAAACAATAAAGGATAGCTGTGGATGATAAGTGGCCGCTTTTATTTTCTTTTTTTGCTTCTTTTTTCCCATCCTTGCTGCTCTTTTATCTTGCCATATCAAATGCCAATGGCTTGTCCTTCTTTAAGTGCCATGACCATCCATTTAGATGAAAGCAGCTTTGCACGTCAGCCGTACTCCTCTATATTGATCACTGGATTTCTCGAGTCAAAAGACTACCGTATGCAATACGATAGCAGCAGCCAATTATCGTTTGTAGGCACACAGCACGTGGGATCAAAAGACCACTCACCAACGTCGGCGATCACTCTATACAAACACATGCAAGCTATCAATTGCTGGGAATACAACGCGATCGATGATAGCTATTATGCACCCTTTTGCTTTCGGATACCCGGTCACTTACCACCCACTATTACAGCAAACAATGTCGTGATCCAATACAACGTGATGGCAACAACAGCGGCTGCAGGAATGGAAAACAACAACAATCCCCACTCTGTAACATCAACAACGATATCAACAGCATCGACGACAACAACAATGTGCCACCCTGTTGAGCTCATTGATACCAGCTTGTCGGTTGCAGAAAAAAGCTTATTATTTCTGCCACGCTTGTATTGGGGAACATCATCGTCAAAGAGGTGGCGATATGAAATCGAGATCCCAAGCATGATACCCTTGACCACATTTGACAAAGAAGAGAGTGGAACATCCAATAATAGTAGCATTGTGAATGCATTGGTTGTGCGTGTTCAATCATGTTGGAACAACGAGGACAAAACACAGACGAAACTTGAATATGGTTTGATTGGTTGTCAAATCATCGAGTCTATTGGGACCGAGGCAAAGTGTAGTAAACCCATTAAAGAAGGAGGGTAAGTAGTATGGAAAACAAAAAGAATCCAAAGAGGGAGAAAGATGTATACATGTAGACTAAAGCTTTTATATGTTCATGTTGCTACTAGGAGCGTTGCCATGGTCACCACGCATGTACTACCTTCTCCCCGCCAGACTTGGAGATCTCCATGTCGTTTGCCGTTAACTTCGTTTCCTGAACCACCATCACCAACTTTATCAAGTGACTTCGTTACCATTCGCCATCAACTCTTTTTAACGCTCTCGTTTCATGATACCCATCACCAAGCTGATCGTGTTGAGCTTTCAGTGCCAATCACGCTTCTTGATACCCGCCGTTTGATGCATCAACCACAGCATAAGCCTCGTCCCACGCGACTTGCCATTCCTGTAAAACCACATGCAAGTACGACAAATAGTGCGAGTAGTAGTAGCAGCGATGATGGCGACAGCCGTGATAGTGGTGTTTGGCTAACCAGCTGATAATCGCGCTTTTTATTATGAAACACCCACTTTTTACAGCATTGTTGCATTCATCCGCCATCATAATCAACCGCTCCCCTCAACGTATATCCATTGTACATAATATAAAACCACCACGCTCATTCATGCATAATGAGTTGCTGTCATTTTCCAAAGAGACACTTGCACATGCAGACACGCACGCATACAAGGGTGGTATGATGTTTGGGGGGTCATGCAAAAATGTTTTACATCCAAGGAGGTGTGATCATTCATTGCGTGTTTGAGGATAATTCACGCGATCGCGTATTTGTTTTGAAGGAAATAGGGTTTCAGCTCGAATGGAAAGAAAACGACAAATCTTGGAACAGCTTTATATATAAACATGCTTTTTTGGAGGCGTTAGGGGATGAATGTAGATAACATTTTGCAGAACTAAAAGGGATAGCGAGACAAAAAGGAGGAAGCATGTGATGTCATGGTTATGTTTGTATACATGTCGGTGCGTGTGGTGCATGTGTTATATGCCTGTTGTATGAGTATATATGGTGGTGTGTGCGCGCGCGGGTGGTGGGAAGAAATGGTTGTGGATTAATTGTTTATGCCAGCTGAGTGATTTGATCGGGCGTGTCGATCTTGTTCAAAAAGTGTTCATGGGAGCCATCAGTCTTAGCGCTGTGGTAATGACGGAGCAAGGTATCAACGTCGTCCAAAGACAATGGCCGGATATCGGCAAGCTCCTTAATCTTTGTGGTAACCACCTTGGCATCCTCATCCTTGAGATCGGTCAATTGAAGTTGCTCGATACGGTTCTTGACTGCATTCCAGCCAGTAAGACGATGACCAATGCTAACGTATCGTGACATGCCAAAGTCTTCAGGCTTCAAGATCTCATAAGTGCTACACAAAGAATGGGCATTTAGCATTCTTGGATTGCCATATTTGTGTTCCTTTTCGCCCATCAAAAAATTACCTTGGGTTGTTCAAAATGGCCTTGGCGTGGATGCCAGCCTTGTGAGTGAAGGCACAGTAACCAGTGATGTAGTTGTTGAAGGGCACAGTAACCTCGACAGCATCAGCAACAATGTTCTCAACATCACGAATAGCCTTGAGGTCGTACTTGTTCATGACGTAGCCCTTGTCAGCAGCGTACATGCGAGCCAACAAACCACCAAGAGGGGTGATACCATTACGTTCACCAATACCCAAGACCGAGGTATCAATGTGAGTAGCACCTGCTTCAAGAGCTATAATACAAATATGTCATCAGTATTTGATCCTGATTATCTCAATCTCCATTTGGTTCCCCGCCATTTTCCAGATGTCCAGAATTGTTCCATCTCCTCCTGTGCATGATCTTTTTGGATCTCCACCGCCACCAGTGCGCGCCACGCCACTTCACATTCTCCGATCCAAAGAATCAAACTTACCAGCATAGGCGTTGGCAATAGCACAACCAGTGTCATTGTGGAAATGGCATTCGATATCACAGCTTACGACACTACGCAAAGTCTTGACGAGCTCGTATACTTGACGAGGATTGGCACAGCCAACGGTATCAGCAATACCAACACGATTGACACCAATTTTGTCGACAGCCTTGTAGATGCTAAGGAGATCCACCAAATCGGAACGGAAGGAGTCCTCAGTGGAGAAACGCACCTCAAGACCTTGTTCCTTGACATAGGAAATCACCTCAATGGCACGCTCAGTAATGTAATCCATATCCTTGCCATGTGAAAATTCACGAAGGTAACTTGAAGTACCAATGACCACATCCAAACCATCCACACCAGTGTCAATAGCCAATTTGGCATCATCCATGTGGCATCGTACGTGTGTCAAGATCTTGGCCTTCAAGCCGAGGTTGGAGATGGCCTTGCAGTCGTTGCGAGATTGCTCTGAAGCAGCAGGGGATGTCAATTCAAGGTAATCAACACCAATAGCATCCAAAGCTTTGGCGATTTCAATCTTCTTTTCAGTGCTAAAGAAAGCATTGGCAAATTGTTCACCCTCTATAAAATGCATAAACAAAAGTAAGTACATGATTCATGATTAAAAGATGCTGCTGCTTACCGCGCAAGGTAGACTCAATGATCTTGAAGTTGGAGATATTGGAGTTTGGATCGGGGTACTTGGGCATGTATGGCGAGACGATGGGCTCACGAGGGCGTTCAGAGTCGTTAGTTTGAGCTGGAGGCATGTTGTATAATTGAAGAGTTGGGAGAGAGAAAGAAGTAAATCTAAAGTACGTTATCAAAGCGATCCCTTTTATTATATAAATGGTCAGCATAGAGATTATCGAGATGGATAGTCACGATACCACCAGCTCTGGGCTGTCATCTCTGATCTCCTTCGCCGATTCTGATTCGCCAATTCCATCGGGCCCATTTGGACTCATCGACGAAAAAGGCAATCCTTCCTGATCCCAAATCATCATGCGCATCATCAATAATCACACTATGCGGGAATCACATTCAAGGCGGAAATTAATCTTTCGCGCATACTTTTATGTGCAAGTACGATACAAAATGACTCCTATCAGCATTTGGGAAACGTGCCGTTGTTCACTTGGATTTGGAGAGGGATGGTTTGTGATGGCTCTTCAGGACCAGGGGCTGTTTGATTGGGACTCAATGCTGCGTAATTGGGTGAAACAACCAAAGAAAATCCATACTGGGCTGTGTTGTATCGAGAGAAAAAATGGCATCCAGGCAACTTCCATGTCGACGTATACTGCTTGTTTGATATACCAGCAGGTGCTGAATCAGCTGCTAATCCCGATATTACATTGATTCGCAATGTATTGGAGTCGTTGTTGCGCTGTTGCCACTGAAAGTCCACGTTGATGGAGTTGGGATAATACGGATTGCTGATACCGACTAGCCGGTGTTACACCTTATTATTCAGCTCTCGGATACCATCTCATTCATGCAATTAAAGTAACTCACCCGTTTGTGCACCCACAACCGTATATTGGAACACATTGTCGGTGTTGCTACCCAACACTTGGTTGCTAGCAGGGCTGTTGACTTGAATAAGGCCATCCGCTGATACTGGGCGGGATCCAAAAAAGGACACAATGGATAATAGAACAATGAATTTAGGGAAGAAACCAAGAAGCATATACGTAAAACGAGATAATAAAGTAAAGAAGAGAAAAGAAAAAAGGTCGATTCAAGGATGGAGACATTGATTGATCCCACTAACATCCTCCAAATGAGGGGGCCCCCAAGTTCAACCCCTGAGGATCAAGCATCTGCTCAATATCTGTGTTGCGATTGGATAATCCATGTGAGCCTAATGCAAGTAGCAATGGCTGATGACAACAAACGGCATTCACGTTGGTAGGCGCAGTTCTCGCTGTACGATGTATTGATTGTGTGATTGCGTGTATCAAAAGTTTAATTTTTTTGTTGATGCAAATGAGGATATTTTTAACTCGCTTATTGCTGTTGCTCTGCCATTTCCTACAAAGATAGCAACACATCCATGTGAGCAAAATACTGCTATATATCCCATTGTCACCCATTTCATTTATACCTGAGCAGCCTCCGCACTCATACCACCGCCTTGTGGACCCTTGTTCTTTGAAAGACCAGAGACGATATCATCCACACGCAACAACAAGCATGCCGACTAGTTGTATTTTTGGGTTAATATCAAACACAAAAAGGAATAGCATCAATCACATACCTCAATAGCAGTCTTAATCGTTTGAAGCTTAACAGCAGTTGGCTCCCAGATACCATAATCCTTCATATCAACCACCTTGCCAGATTCACCATCGATACCAAAGCTGTGTTCACCGTTTGCGTGCTTGGCTCGCAGCTGAGTGAGGATCTTGATAGCATTGCCACCACAATTTTGAACAAGTGTCCGGGGAATAACTTCCATAGCCTCTGCAGCAGATCGGTATGGCCATTGCTCAACGCCTTCCAACAACTTGGCCTTCTCTTCCAACTTGACAGACACAGCCATCTCAGTGGCGCCACCACCAGGGGCAAGCTTAGCATTGAAGAACACGTTACGGGCAACGCACATAGCATCTTGGAGATTACGTTCAACTTCGGCAATGATATCTTTGCTAGGACCACGCAAGATGATGGAGCATGCCTTGGGATCCTCACACTTGGTCAAGAAGGTGAAGTACCTATTAACACAATTAGTGAGTCTCTTGTGATACGCACACATTGCTCTTGTTTTCATGTAACATACTCATCACCAATCTTTTCAATGTTGAAGAGACCACACTTGGTGCCGACATCAGAGTCCTTAAGATCATCCACTCGGTTAACAATGGTAGCACCAACAGCACGAGCAATACGGTTGTTGTCAGTCTTGCGTACACGGCGAATGGCTGTGATGTTAGCCTTCACAAAGTAGTGTTGAGCCAAGTCTATAAATATCCAATGTCAATATTGAAAATGAAATAAAGATGTGTGATGAGTGACTTACCAGAGACACCCTTCTCGGTGAAGACAAGATCAGGCTTAAGTTCAATGATTTTGTCGCACATAGCCTTGACTTGTTCTTCCTCAATCTCCAATATCCTGTTCCAGTCGGCTTCCTTGGTAATCTCAATGTTGGTCTGCGATTCACCCTTCTTGTATTCGAGAGGGCAATCAAGTAAAACGACACGAGGGTTCTCAATGCGACGGCGCATCTTGGGGTGGGTAACATCCTTGTTGAGGATAACACCATCAAGCACACGTGATTCTTCAATTTCACCACCGGGAATCTATATATGACACACCCATTTAGAACATCCAACACTCATGAAATAGTGTAATGATTACCTTTTCAACACGAGCATAACGCTTAAGATCCACTTCACGGCGACCAGTGCTTTCCTCAACCATGGCAACTGTGCGAACGGAATCCAAAGCAAGCTTGCACATCAAATCGCTCCACTGGCTGACAAACTTGGTACCAATGGATGACTTGATCAAGGAGAGCATTTCTTCGTCACTGTTGACATCGACAGGAACAGAGATTTCTTCAACGATTTGCAAAGCATCTTCGAGAGCCTTCTTGAATGCACTGATGATGATGATAGGATGGATGTTGTTTTGAATGTGAGGGAGGGCTTGAGCAAGCATTTCACCGGCTACACGAAATTGGGTACGTTGGTGTCATCATCATCATGATGGATCATAACATGCCATACAACAACAACTTACCGAGAACAATGACACTGGTAGTACCATCACCAACCTCTTCATCTTGTGTTCTCGAGAGCTCGATCATGCTCTTGGCTGCAGGATGGCTCACTTCAATCTCACGCAGAATAGCGTTGCCGTCGTTTGTCAACAAGATACCACCCATAGGATCCAACAACATCTTTAACATGGCACGTGGACCAAGACTGGAGCGAATGATATCAGAAACGGTCTATGGAATGGGATAGTTGGGTGAGCGAGATGCCGTCATCGCGAACACGTTATCCCTCGATTACCTTGGCAGCAGTAATGTTTGAGATCTGCGCCTTGCGGCCGGATTCTCGTTCCATGTTGGTATCTATAACGATGCCGCATTAGAACAAAGCACGAGACGAGTGCAATAAACGACGATGCCTTACTCATCACAAGGACTGGTGCGGACATCTTGAAGTAGGTGGGTGTCAAAGGGTGAAAAACGTGAACGTCGCGATGACAGGTGTTCCTCTCCTCTAAATTTTGACTGGCCGACACCCACCACCACCATGACAAAGGCACATGGTCACACAATTGAATGAAGCCACGCTTCTCAACATGTCATGCATAGGCAATTATCATCCATTGTGCGTTATTCGTATAGAGTACATCCACTTTGTACCTTTTTTCATCCATGACAACCATCACGATTCGTAGAACGCTTGTTCAAATCCAATAAAAACATATTCATACATATTGTACCATCGCCAACAACAAGCATACAAATCAATGTGATAGAAAGCATTCAGATTGTTGCATATATAGTACAACTTTGTGCGTGACAAGCAAGGTTACCATGATATCCCCTTCTCTATTGGGTGCTAGCAAACGAGAAAAGCTTTTCATTCTTGGACACGAAACCCAAGGCTAGCAATTATTATGAAGCAAGCAACCAAGTAGCAGTAACCAGATCAACCGCTACACTTCTAATCATTACTTTATAGGACCCCTCTATTGCACAAGAAGAGGTAACCATCTTAACTTCGCACTAGCAGAGTTCTTTAGAAAGCGATTGTTGTGTGTCATAAATGAATGCATAAAGTGAAAAGATACAACATCATAATCCTACTCGATATCTCGATAACCTCTAACGCAATGTAATGCTAAGGGATCATGGGGGCTCTAGTTGAAAATTCAAGTGACGGCGTGTTGACAGCAGTAGTGATGTGGAGAAGCATGATCGGCTTTTAAGGGACCACTTCTTCATTCCGATTACATATGGCAACCAGGATATTGGTATGGAAACGACGATCTGAATACCCAACAAGGCTCTAATCGTATACTGTTAGTTTGTCGGTCTTGGCAATTACAACCTTCCCAACACTCGCCACAATGCGGGTATGATGATCTTGGACCACCTTGCCAATGCTCTTGAATTGCGATGGATTCCACACAAGCCTTGGAAAGCAACGATTGCCCAGACGACCTTGAGTCTTCCATTCGAACCAAAGCACCCTGATCAGCAAAAGCAGGTCGAGTTGACGTTATTGAAACCAAGGTTACTTATGAATGTCTCTGGTCCTTCGGTTGCACGAGCTGGTAAACAAGATTCTCCTCTTGGATGCACATAGCCAATCCATATGCTGACAACATTCTATTAGTGCGTGATCTATCCATCCCTGGTTCAAGTGTGTATATATTCCAAGATGATTTACAGCGTGAATTGGGCAAGGTATCTCTCAAGGCATCTGGATCTGCGAATGGTCACAATGGCATCAAATCGGTGATTGATCATCTTCGAAGCGATGAGTTTTGGCGTGTTCGTTTGGGTGTTGGTCGTCCTGAATCAAGAGATGTCAATGACGTGAGTGACTATGTGCTCTCCAAATTCACTCCCCCCGAGGTGGCATTGCTCGAACAAAAAGTGTATCCATTGCTTGGCGTGGGTCCTGGTCTTGGATTGGAAACACTGGTGATAAAACAACAATTATGGCGACCACCACAACCACCCAAGAAGAAGAAGAAAAAGCAAAAATCACAAGAGGAATCCCCATCTGAAAGTGAAGTCGACCTTGGAAAGAAGGAAGGTACCTCGCCGTCATCTGCTGAGGACGAAAAGGCAGCAACCACCGCATAATTGTAGATAGGATCAATCAATGCATTAGAAGTTTACATATACCAATCATCAGTAAAGGATAATGGGAAAGGGATTTACCTGTTAGAGCATAATGAAAAACCGTGTTTGATATCTTGAGGGTCTCGCTTATGATTAATAAGCAGCTTTTAGGATACTTGGATCAGTCGCTGGTATGCTATTGTAAGTTCATTGATCCATAGAGGGGTAAACCTAATATAGGATCATCCACCCTTGTAAATGTTGTACTTATTGAATGAAGAGGAACAAAGACTATCTTTGTATCAAGGACACAAAGAATAAACACGTGGAGCTGTGGCCTTAAGGATATCAAACATAAGGGGAAAGGGATCAATCAAACAATGAAAACCAATGCGCATAAAGAACAAACACGTGACCAAGATGATCTCGAATAGAGTTTATTGAAAATGATGTGTATAGCCAAGAGCAACGAACCCATGCTTTTATATGCTCGCGTTTATCTCATGCATCCATCCCATGTGATTGGTTCGGGATTATCGACAACCCTCTTTTTCCTTGCATCCAAATCATTTTCCCATTTCTCTTTCCAACATGTGTCAGTTTTGTGGTGTCGACCCGGCTTTTGCAGCCTATTTCGATGATCCTAGCAACAACCAAGAGCAACAGCAACAACAACAGGAAGCTACTGCACCTTCAGCACCTGTAGCTGGAGACGGCAACAATCCAGCTCCCAACTTTTTCCGCCTCAAGCCGACCAACCCGCGTTACCAGCAAGCTGGAGGTCGCATTACCACTCAACAACTCACCACATTTGGTTCTTCATTATCTCCCAATGCTCAAGTCCTCATGGGTCATCATGGTCAACCTTACACCGATGCACTGCAACGTTGGTCTAAATGTGCCGTGAAACACGCGTTGGCTGTTATCAAAGTTGCTTCTGCTGAGGATGTTCGCAAAACGGTATGATATTGGGCGATAAGGATAAGCAAGCAGCATCATGACTCATATGCCATTAGATCATCATGTGCCAGAGCCATGGCTTGCCATTTGTCGTGAAATGTGGTGGACACTCGCCAAGTGGTCAATCCAGCATTGAAAACGGCATCGTCATCGATCTTAGTCAGCTGAACCAAGTATTTGTCAAGCCCGATGAAAAGCAGATCGTTGCAGATGGTGGTGCATTAGCTTCGCACGTGATTAAAGCTGCTTCTGAGTATGGATTAGCATGTGGTATGGATCAATGGTCAGTGAATGGGAGTAGCCAGTGATTACTAATACGCATGATAGTGACGGGATCAACGAGCCATGTTGGTATTGGTGGATTAATGCTTCATGGTGGCTATGGCTACTTGACAGGCGAACACGGGTAAGAATATCCTATAACGCAATCGTTGTCCGCCATGCTCAATACGGGATTGCTGCTATAGACTTGCAGTTGACAACATTCTCGCAGCTGAGGTTGTCACCTCCAAGGGTCAAATTGTATGGGCAAGCAAGGAGGAAAATGAGGATTTGTTTTGGTGCATTCGAGGTGCAGGTAACAAGTTTGGTGTTGTAACCAAGGTACGTGTTACATGGATGTTGGCATGACAACCAAGTTTTAATTTGATGATGTTTTTAGTTTATCATCCAAGCACATCCTGTTTCGAGCACAGTATGGGGAGGCAGTTTGGTGTACACGGGTGATCAATTGGAGCAATTAGTCGAAGCAGCAAATACATGGTACGCCAAACATGATGTCAAGGCAGCAGCAGCCATTGCTATTGGTAAAGGTGCTGATGGCAAAGCTGGATTTACGGTGCTTCCTTTCTATGATGGATCCGAACAAGATGCCTTGGCCAACTTCGAACCATTCCTCAAACTCCAAACTGCCATGAAGGATGTTTCCTCTATGCCATATTGGAAAATCAATACCTTGTGCGATGAACCAAATCTCTACGCCGCTAATCCCATCCGCTTTGCATCGGCCAATATCAAGCCACCACTTTCAGTTGACCATCTACGTGGCGCATTGGAACGATTGGATTCATTATACACGAGCGAACCAGCAGCTAGCACCACTGGATGCTTGATTCTTTTGGTACAGCCTGATGGTATCATGAAGCATAGCAGAACAGAGATGGCTTTCAGCTGGCGAGACGATCATTTTGATGTTGGCGTAGCAGCTCAATTCACTGATCCTGCCTTGGAGGAGAAAATGGCAAAATGGGCACAAGACTTTGGAGCTTACTTATCTACAGCTGGTGATAGCTATCGACTTTACAGCAATCATTCCGATTTCTCTGGCCCTGCTGCTCGAGAGCTTGGCATCAATTACCTTGAAGTTAGCAAATTGAAGCAAAAGTGGGATCCTGATAATCTCTTTCCAAAACTCTAGATAGTTGTTGATTGTGTAATTAAAGTTCATGATTTATTATAGAACACGCTTTGTTTCTAGATTATGTATGTAAATGCAAGAAGGGGTATACGTATGTCACCTACATTCAAGTGGCAGGTGGATTTTATCAGCTGTTGATTTTCCATCACTTCGACTCATCGCTTCCAAGATGCTTGATGACCACTTTATCAATTCAATCCATCATGACAACAACTCTCACGCCCACTCTCATATAAACAAGGCTGTTGTCACCAGCACTATCGTACGCCCTTTCTTTCTACTTGAATGCATATCATCATCAATGGCTTTTGGTAAGTCTCAAGGATGATTGTCTTTATGTGTTTCCCAAAATGAATGTACTCATACGTTCATCTATTATGTAGTCCACTCCGTTGCTTTACCACTTGGTGTGCTCATTGCTGCCTAATGACATTTGACTTTGTTTCTTGATGGATCCTTCTTTGTGGTAAGTATCACCATCATCGTCGTTTACATATTGATGTATGTTATTAAAGGGTGTCTTGTAGATTTGTAGGCAAAAGGCAACCCCAGTCTGGGAACTTTGGGACTCCTTTGTTTGTGACATAACTACATGCCGGATTACCTCGATGTGCGGCATGGAAGTTCTGGCATGATGCCTTATTGAAATGTGCACTTGGATCACGAGATTGCTTATGGCGTATCATGCATGAACTACCACAGCTTGATGTTGAAGAGATGAGGAGCCTTAAGGTATACTCATTCCAGCTTGCAGGTAGGTGTCAAAAGCACATCTGGGCATCATGTAGCTGACCAAAATTTTAGGAAATAGCCTTTATTATATGTACAGCATGGACATTTCCTACGGCGTATTTCGTTTTGCAATGATTGACTACGTACTTTGCCCATATCCATACATGGCATTGATCAAAGGTGTGTTGTGTTTTAAAGACGATTCAACGCGGCTGAGGAGCAAGCCAATAAGCTTGTAAGATTGTGCACTTCGAAACGGCCCCTTCCACATGTTCCATTACGACCCACAAGGAGCATACAAGCGATTAAAGATCATCCCATCACCAAGCAAAAGCACCAATGAGCCCATCTTGTAATAAATATTCCATCTTGGGGATCATGAAACTCATCACTTTATACCATCAGTATCATATATCATCAACATCATTGTTGCATTCACAGCTACAAGATACACTAGTTTCACTAAGATCATAGACGACCTGATGCATTAAATATAGCGATAGCGTAGTTTTTGATGTATGTGTATAAATACAAGTGTTGTCGACGACCCGTCAACCTAAGTCTTCTTCCACCGGAATACCTCTTGACTGTAAGACGACCTTCATGCACCCCATTTAGTAGCTTGCTATCCTTATCTATCTACGATTTATATGGGACCTGCTATGCCATAGCAGTAGTAGCGACTTGTAAGATATGAAACCATCGCAGGTTACCTTCCCGTGACCAACGTTGATCATTTTAATAACGGTTAATAGTAATGATTTATCATACAAAGGCATCAATAAATGTTGTTACTTAGATGTTGTAATCAAGCTGGGAGGTGTTGTATCTTCATGATCAAATCTTCGCCAGGTCCGAATTGGTCTCACAGTGTAGATAACATGTTAATTGTTTATGATAGGAAATGCTATTTAGATGGCAAATGCAAAAAGATGTGGATATGCAAATGAGCGCCTACTGCTGCATAATAGACCCCCTGATCACCGCCACGACGACTCCTGAGGATGCTTCATATGAACGTATCAGGCGTATTGAATGCTGCAATAGCACTGTTGGGCGTGTGTGGGCTTTGGAAACTGCATACGCTTGCAGCTTCGTCATCCGTAAAAGGTGTTGCTGGTCCTGGACTTGATGGTGTACTAAGAGCATGATAGGTCGGCATAGCTGACACCACGTGATGCGATTCTTGTGCGAAAAAAGGAGGAGTAGCTGGCATGTGTTGCTGCTGCGGAGATGAATCGATACACATGGTCATGCTGCTCGTAGTCGAAATAGCTGTATTACTCTCTTGCAAGCTCGAAGGTGGTGGTGGGTATACGCTTTCAGGTGGAGTAGTAATATAAATGGGAGGTGGTAATTGCTGTTGTTGTACATCATCCATGTAGTTGTTCGATTCTTGTTGTGGCTGCTGTTGTGGGCTGTTGTTGTTGTTGGCTGCAATGGATTGAATGAGTTTTATGCAACATGTTAATGATGGCCTGTTTTGCTTACCCCCTTGTGACATGAGAAAATGCATCATGTCTTTCATCAGCCTTTGATGCACGTCTTGCCTCCTTCGTGTTTCGGCTAGTTCTTGCATGACTTGGTTGCAATTGGCTTGAAGCTGTACAATTTGCTGGCTGATATTCGAATGGTTCACTTGTAACATAGCCATCCTTGCATTTTGTGCTGGATTATTGTTGTTGTTGCCGCCGCCGTTGTTTAATGATGTACCACGTTTGTTGCCATGGCGATGACCTTGATTATCGGCATTCTTTGATTCATGATGATCCAATGCCTTTCTTCGTATACTATCTACAAGTTCAGGTCGACCACGAATAAAGCTGCTATGACTAAACTCCCATACTTGGCGTTCATCAACAAGAGAGCGATGTCCGCGTGGAGATTTGTTGACCTTGCAAAACCCATACCTATGATGTAATAAATCCTTATTAGATAAACCTATCATACACAATGTACGATCATCCATTAATACTTGCATGTTGAGTTGACGTATGAAACTAGAAAAGTTGCTGTGCTTAAAGTGTTTAGGTAACACCTCCCTTGAGAACTCCATGACATTGCGAACAAGAAATGATTGCCCACTACAATCCCATTCTATCAAGTGCTGGTATCGAGGGTCGTTGACAAGGCTACAAACATTGATGGTTAGATTTCAAGTGCATATTTCGTTGTCATGCCGTCCATGTTACGTACCTGTATAGCTTATGAACAAACGTGTTGTCGACTCTTGACGTCCTGCTGCCATTTGCACGACGAGATGATTGGCGCCCATCCTTTGCAGTATTCGGAGGTTGAAGGAAATCTTGAGATCGAGGATGCTGTTGATGTGTGTCAGTCAAGTAATCATTGCATGAATCGAAAGCGTTGCTAGGAGACGAGATCATCGAGTTTGACATTTATGTGTGTGTGTGAATGTAGTATGATAACAACAACCAAGAGTGAATAAATGTTGCAGAGAACGAGAAAAAGAGTGGATGTGATGCAACGCCCTTTGTTTTGTAATGATGAAAAAGATGAGGGGACCCTACAGCTTTATTTGTATGCTACTCAAATGTGTTAGTGAAAAAAACACAGGGAGGAAAGGGGTTGCTCTCGCCTCCCACCAGTAATAGCCATCTAGCATAAAGCGGGCTAATGCAAGCAATTTGTGTTTATGTGCTCCCACATTTGGGTCATTTGATATCAACCTTTGATGAGTGCTTTTCATTTTGTGATCGGCAAAAGATCACAGTGCTATTACTATGATTGCATAACTTGCTACGATTAGCATTACATGTTGGAGTGTGGGACGAAATTAGGTATAACGTAAGAAGCGATCATTACTACATAGCACTTGCATATGCAATTATGAGCCCAGATTGTTGCCGATCATGATAGTGTATTAGGGCGTTTGGATGTGCATTTCTCTACAAGATCCAATGCTAGGACAAGGGAATACGATTAATCTGTAGATATGGATTACGATGATTGCCTGCACCATTTGCAAACTGCGCCACTATTATGGTTCCATGCAAAATGATCCCGTGCTCGCGTGCGTATGGTGTGGGGTTTGGGACAAAAGGAAGTTTTGTTATCTTTGTGTCACATGTGCATGTCTTACCCTCTTACTTGCGCGCCAAGTTTCTTTTTTTCCCGATGGCAGATGATGAGAGCAAATTGGCACGTCCCAAGTTTCCACCGCATTTGAACAAATTGACCCGCTCGATCAGCTTTTCCTTTTTGGTCACCAAGGCGAAAAAATTTTCATTCTTTAGAAGCACACACATACTGCCTTAATCATGCACATGATTGAATGCCAAGATCTAAGCATTGTAATGTCATACAACAAGAAGTCTTTTGCATGCACATATCTTAGTAATGGGAAGAACAGGCAATCATCCGGATCATCGCAATGGCTAAGGTTCCTAGTTTTAATTCCTCGGAAGCGTGTGGGGCTTGCTTACCAATTTTAGCCAAAGTGGTCAGTGTCACCGTTGCCCATTGGTGTGACAAAGTTCGCTGAACCATCAGATACAATCATCATTTTGCCGCTTATCGGATAGCACATGCCTCACAAAACAGCGCCCATTCATCCTGTGGTGCATCTAAAAAAAGTCCCGCTCAGGCACTGTATTTACCACATTGATGATCCTGGTTGATTTGACACATACAGGAATGCTTACGACATGTTTATCTTAGTGTAACGGGCAAGAATAGGCTTGGCACCAATGACGAAAGGATGTGATGGTGGTGCAGGGTAAAGGAGCCGATGGCAGCAAGAAAAAAAAGGTCCAGCCTTCAAGGGTTACACAAAAGATGTGAGTCATCGCCTTGCATCTTCGTGACTGGTCACAGCTGAAAGTTGAATAAACCCCCACACGATCCGGCAGCTGCGCGCTTCTTTCTCTTTCTTTATCTTTTGGTGAAAACTTTTTCTCTACACACACCTTTTTAATTATTATCTTTGAACCCTTTGAAACCCACCTGCGAACCCATTTGAACCCTTTGTTGTGATATTGTATCCCACTATGGTTTCCTTCACCGCTTAAGCTACCCCGTACACATTCGTACGATTCAACAACAGTTTTTCACCAATCAACCAGCGTTTATTTTTTCCCAAAACACACATTCGTGTAGTTGCCCAACATGGCCTACCTTCAAAGTTTACAAGCATGTCGACTCAAGCTACTAAAAAAGACTCCCCAGTCTCGAAAACCTGAACAATTACCTTGTTGAACAAGCATATCAAGATATGACCACCGTTAGCAAAAAAGTATCAAGCCCTGCCCCAAAGATTGAACCAATGGACGACCAACTATTCCAGCAGTTTTTCCAACTCGACAGCCACGGTGCTGGAGCACCATGGCTTTCGCCTGATTTTATGATGGGTGGTAACACCGCCACCAACACCGCCGCCAGTGTCCACTCTACACCAGAGATTGCCACTCCTCAAGATTTGTTTTTGACTTCGCCTACTGCTGAACCTGCCTGCAACACGTTTGAAAAGCATGTTCCTGGATTTGGTGACCTTGATGTATCCGCCATCCTCAACTCCACTTCTCCTCTTCTCGACTTTGCTCCTATCCATCATCATCAAGAGCCATCCGCCCCAAGTTCACCTACACAGCAAGATCAAGTGTCTGCCACGCCTGTTATGGAACAGCTTTCTCCTCAAATCACTGGTTTGTTGAGTGAGCTTGATGTGACTACATTGGCAGCATTGGCCGCTGGTGGACAAGATCAGGCGCAGCAACAGCAACAGCAAGTACCACAGCAAAAGGAAACACCTCAATCCCCTGTGATTGTACAGCCCCTTCCAACAACGACTCAATCCAAGAAGCGTAGTCGACCTCAAGAGTCAAGTGCACCCATGGATGAAGCCGCCATCAAGCGTCAAAAGAACACTGATGCTGCTCGTCGTTCTCGGTTACGAAAGGTGCTCAAGATGGAATCTCTCGAGAAGCGTGTGGCTGAACTTGAAAAAGCCAACACCACTTTGCTGTTACGTGCTGCTGTTCTCGAGTCGGAAAAGTCTGCATTGCTTACCAAGGAAGCTTCATATGAGCAACGTATCAAGACCCTGGAATCCCAGTTGGCTGAGGCCCATCAATCTTTGGCTGGCATTGCTTCGAGACCTTAAGTCTCTTTCTCTCTCTTTATCTTTTGCATTTTCCTTTTTTTCCTTTTCCTTTCTCTGTAGATTTGCTTCTTTTCTTTCTTTCTAATTACATCATTATATAAATATATCATCAGTATTGGTCGTGTATACATTTATATGTGCATGTCATGTTGCAAGTGCATGGGGATGGTCATATGGCGATAAATGGTCAGTGCATGATTACTCTTTTTGGGAGGGTAATACAACTCGGAAGGTTCACATTCACAGCCGACTTCTCTTTCCACTTTCCACAACCACCGAAATGCCAATGTCGTCAATGGAATCAGAACCCACACGTACAACCCCTTCCCATTCAACCACTGAACGTGTCAAGCGTTTCTTTGATCAGCGAGATTGGAAGTTTTATTGTGCTCTTGCAGCTGGTGTCGGATTGGTGGGTGCTGCAGGCGCGTACTACTATTACTCGACAATATCTTCCGGTCGACGACGACCACGATCACCTGCTGGCAATCGCAAGTTCAAAGCTCCTGCTGGTATGTATCATATAACAACCTTCTATGTGTATGATTTGCTCAACGCCTGAAATAGCTGACAAGACGACAACACCGTTACCTACTGGATATGAGGATATGTCATCGAGTGCCATAGCCAACTTGAATGAACAGGTAACACAAAGCACTTGGATTGCCGATATTGAATACTAACATGTTGCATAAACAATGCTATATAGCAACGTGCTGAAGCAGCCAATGCACTCAAGCTAAAGGGCAACACCGAATTTACAACCAAACACTGGGATCGTGCAGCGGCATTATACACCAAGGCACTCGAATTCAAAGAGGATCCAGTATACTACTCGAATCGTGCTGCTTGCTTTGCCAACTTGGGCGAGACCGATCGTGTACTTGAGGATTGCAACAAAGCGCTCACCTTGAATCCATTATACATCAAAGCAGTGTATCGACGTGCACATGCATTGGAATTGAAAGAAGAATTGGAGGCGGCGTTGTATGGTAGGTTCATCATTGAATGAGGATGGGATCAACGCATTTGGGCTTACATAGAGAGCTCTAGATTTCACGTGTGTTTGTATATTGGATGGGTTCAGAAACGAAGCTGCTGCCAAAGCCATGGAAAGCCTACTCAAAAGGGTGTCTGCTGCTAAAGCTGCCGAGTTGATCAAGGTAAAATTGAACAACATGGCGCCAACAACATACGTATTGACTCATTGATCTTTTAGACAAAGAATCCAAAATTACCCTCTTCAGCTTTTGTGGGTGCTTACTTTGATTCATTTCGTCCTGGTATGTATGACATTCTATTGGGCAAGTAGAGGATATTCGATTAAAGGATGGTGGATTAGATGCATCTCGTCCTTTGGCAGTGGCATCACCTAACGAGGAAACGGCGGATGGGTATTATTCAAAGACATGTGACGCCATGAAACACAAGCGCTACGAGGAAGCACTCAAGGCGTGTGAACGAGCCATTGACGCTGGGTGCTCCGAGGCCTATCTTGCACATGCGCTCAACATTAAGGGAACGTTCTTGTTCTTGAAAGGCGACACGGAAGGTGCTCTCACGTGCTTTAACCGATCTATTGACATCGATCCCAAATATGTGCAAAGCTATATCAAACGATCGAGCGTGTATATGGAGCAAGGTATGTGCTTTTGGAAGAAATGGCATCTGATGGCTGATGTACTACTACTACTAGGCAACGTACCTGAGGCCTTCAAACAATTTGACGAGGCATTATCCATAAGTGCTTCCAACCCGGATATTTACTATCATCGGTAAGTGATTTCTTTGTTGTGTGTTTCCATTATGATGAATAGCATGCTGAAAAAAGGAGCATATAGTGGTCAGAGTAAGTGATGCGATGGTGGTGTGCAACAAATGGATAGTGAATGTTGGCTGACATGGATTCTTCTAAAGTCAATTTCATTTGCGGCAAATTTGAGGATGCAGCCAAGGATTACAGTGAAAGCATCAAGCTTGATGACACGTTTGTTTATGCATATATCCAATTGGGCGTGGCACAATACAAGAGCGGATCAACGGATGCATCGACAGCGACATTCAACCGTGCATTGACTCTCTTTCCACATTCATCGGATCTACACAACTATTATGGTGAATTGCTTGCTGATCAGCAAAAGCTACCCGAAGCGTTGGAGATGTTTACCAAAGCGATCGAACTCGACTCAAGTAGTCCATTACCCTACGTGAACAAGGCCATGCTTATGTATCAATCGGTGGGAGATGTTAAGCAAGCAATTGACTTGTGCAAAAAGGCCTTGGATGGTATGTGCGATTATTACTAGTGGAGTGTGTGTGAATCACCAAACTTATGTACGCATACATTAGTGGATCCCGCGTGTGATGCAGCAGTAGCGTCGCTTGCACAAATGTTGCTTGAACAAGGAGAACCAGAAGAAGCGTTACGCTATTATGAAACGGCAATTGATCTCGCACGTACAGAGGCTGAATTACAACATGCAATCTCCTACGTCGAAGCTACGAAGGCACAAGTCAGGTATGTAAAATCAAAGGAGAGAGGTCATAGTGAAATGGGTACTCATTCTTATCACGTCTACTAGATTCACACAAGATTATCCACAAGCATCATCACGTCTTGAGAAATTGAGGAAACATTGAGGCTTTTGATAGCACACGTATACATACACAACAAGTAGCAATTAGCAATATCGACTCCATACTCCATGAGGTGTTTATAGTACAGTAAATGTCATTATACTAAAATAAAGCAAACAGCTACAAGCAAAAGGTAATTCTATGTATCCTTATTCTCAAAATGTGTATCCAACTTGCATCTTGGTCATTCAACGGATGACAATTGTTGCATGGATTTGCTGCTACTGGCGAAGGTTGTCTTGTTTCCTTAATGAGCAGTGGATGGGGCATCGGTTGGTATATATCCAAGTAACTCAAAGCGATCGTTCACCCTTCTTGGTCAGCCGAATTAAATCACCCATTGGTGTCTTGTGCCTGTGTGGAGTATAGTAATGCATCAGTGGATGTCGCTCATAACCCCTTTATCCATATGGGACTCGTACCTTTCAACACGACCACTACCAACCAAATCACGCAATATAAACGAATGACTTAGCACCGTTAAATTGAGCTTCTTTTCCTTGATTTGCTGTAAACGTTGTGAGTCAAATTGTAACCTTGCTCATGCCATTCTTATTACCTTTTCCATCATGTCCTTGGTCATCCGTTTCTTGAGTGCACGTATTATCTCGCTTCTTCCTTTCCGGAGATACGACATGAACATGCCATTACGTCGCACAGCAAACCAATAGGTGTTTGGGATCGTCGTGTGTGGAAGAATGATATGATATCGTATCAACTGGCTAAAATAAAATCATTGGTATTATGCACATTGCGAGTTACACGTCAACTTACCTGATTTCATTATCTGTAAAATCCTCCAGGGATGAGCGTTTGATGGTGACTTCAGGATACTTTGCATCTTTGATGAGATCTTTGAAGCGATCTATATAGCAAGAGATTAGAGTAATTCGATCAAAAATCATTGCATCTTACGTACCAAAAGTTTCAGGGCACAAGCCTTTCTCATGTTCTTTATCAACCATGCATTCTTGTTTAGCTTCATCAATGGTAGCCAAGTAGTCTTCAGTGCGCATAAGAATCAACTCATCATCCATCGTCCCAGTGACATGAAACTTTCTCCATGAACCTTCAATGGCCAATTGTTGCTAATTGCATGAGTGTAAGCGAGGTCATGTGATACTTTTCCCTCTCTGCATGATGGGCATTTACCACTTCACGATCAACGGTCGTATTGTCCGACAATATTGCATAAATTTGATGCACTAAGCAGATCCTTGGAATACGGCGAGCAGACTCGGATCCTTTGTGTTTGGGTGCAATGGCTTGTTCAATGAGCAATTGCGCAGCAGCTGCAGTGTCTGACATGATGGGCCAATCCTCAATGTCGAAATGGTCGAATTCGCTATCATTGTCCTTTTCCAATTGCCGTCTGACTGCTTCAGTAGCTCTTCTCTTGTTTCCATAGACATCAGGGATGACGGTGGGTTGACTAACAAGGGCTGAATAGCGCTGCCGAGCTCGTTTTCTTTGTTGGTTCATTGTAAAGAGAGAGAGAGAGAGAGGTAGGTCCCTTTCGGAGCAAATTCAGCCGTAGCACATTCAAATTCGTCGCAGCATGATGATCCCTTGTCCCACACTTCTTGATTTGGCAACAAATGATGATCAAGCCACATGACAATTACATCCCCTTCCTCCTTGTTGACAATGGCATTTTCTTTGTATTCATGATGAAGGATGTTGTAGAATGCATTCATTATAATAAAGATGCCGATTGTGAGTGCAATTATGACATACACCAACAATCAAAATCATTCACTACCACAACTACCATCATATCCACTTGCGAGACAAGGGTAGAGACGAAGGTTCATATCACTAAGCTGCATGCTACTCATTGTTATAAGAAAGAGAGAAAGAATGATCCGTGATAGCCTTATCATCCTTCAATTACTTCCAAGAATAGTCATCTAGTGGTGTCTATGATACTGCAGCAGTGCCAAGTGGGGCAAGATATCAACACGGCAATACGTTGTGAACGACAGAGGTATTTTATCATATTCGATATAGGTGATTGTGTAAATAAAAATGCCATGACAACGGATGCTTAGCAACGGAAGATGCATAATTTTGAGCAGCGTTACATAGCCGAGCAACCAAATTTTTCGGTGGAGTAGTGACACCGCTTTTTTCTTGTCTCAGCTTTCCTTCTTTGTTTAACCACTGATCTACAATGAGCGACCACCAAAAGCTCGCTGTCAAACAAAATCCTCGCATTCTCTTTCGAGACACACCAGAAGCCAAGTATTGGCGACGATTCAAGGTATGGATCAGGAAGCGATCGTACCCAATGGGTCCAAATTCGCTGACTCTTGTTATGAATAGAATCCAATCTCGATCAAGGAGTATGGTCCTGTCACCTCGATCTATTTTTCACCTGCTGCACCATACGACTTTGCTGTATCGTCTTCGGCACGTGTTCAAATCTATTCTTCAAAGACACATTCACCAAAGAAGACGATTTCACGGTTCAAGGATATTGCATATTCCGGTTCTTTTCGACAGGATGGAAAGCTCGTTGTAGCTGGTGATGGCACTGGTCTCGTTCAAATGTTTGATGTCAATTCACGTGCTATTCTGAGAACATTCCGAGGACATTCATTGTATGTATTGAATGGAAGGATTATATGGGGGATAAGGTATTAATCAATGGGATATCTATAAAAGGCCTGTACATGTTACGCGATTCTCCAACGACAAGACGCATATTCTTTCAGCATCAGATGATCGAACGGTGCGATTGTGGGATATACCATCAGAAACCAGTGTCAACGTATTCGAGGATCACGAAGATTATGTGCGTGCAGGTGTTGTGAGTGACGACAATCCCAACTTGATCTTGACGGGTTCCTATGACCAAACCGTACGATTGTGGGATACTCGACAAAATCAATGTGTTATGACGATGCAGCATGGCGCTCCTGTGGAATCATTGCTTATGTATCCTAGTGGTAATGCGGTCGTTTCTGCTGGTGGACCAACACTCAAAGTATGGGATTTGCTTGCCGGTGGTCGATGTATGCACACTGTCAGCAGTCATCAAAAGACAATTACCAGCATGTGCTTTGATGGCTCGGCATCACGCTTGCTTACGGGATCTCTCGATCATCACGTCAAGATTTTCAATGTACAAGATTACAAGGTTGTTCACAGCATCAAATATTCGGCTCCTATCATGAGCGTCGCCATGTCACCAGATGATACACATCTTGTCGCTGGTATGGCCAATGGCTACTTATCGATCCGTAAGCGACAAGTCAATAGTGAAGAGAAAGCTGCCAAATCCCGGAAACAAGAACAATTACGCAGCGGTGCTTACAAGTACTTCATGCGTGGCAAATCAAGCGTACCTGAACAAGATGCCTTTGTTGTTGAGCGCACACGTAAAACAAGACTCAACCAATACGACAAGTACCTCAAGAGCTTTGAATACCATAATGCACTTGATGAAGTGCTCCGTTTGCGCAACACCAATGTCACTGCTGCCATGTTACAGGAATTGATCCATCGAGATGGTCTTGAGTCGGCTCTCTCTGGAAGAGACGACGTGGGTTTGGAGCCGCTGGTCAGCTTCCTGATACGACACATTAATCAACCACGATATACTCCTTTGCTTGTGGATGTTGCAGATGTTTTACTTGGTAAGCTTGGATATAAAAAAGAGGATGTGTGTGATGGCTCTTTTTTCTGTTACTGACAACAATCATACATAGATATCTATACACCGGTAGTGGGTCAATCACCGCTGATCGACGGCTTATTAGGACAACTTGCATTCAAGGTTAATCGGGAAATCGACTTGCAGAAGGACTTGACCCAAGCCATGGGTATCTTAGACATGCTTTTTTCAAAATCAGGAGCAGGCAGTGAACATACTTCATCCGACTATTAATTAAACTCGCACATATCATCATCATCATCATCCTTATAGAGCAAAAAGGACGTCTAATATTCTTGTGTGTATTTATGGTTTGTGGATTGTATAGTAAAATGAGATGCATGGGGGATTGTTTATGTAGCTGATAGCCACAATAATAAGTGTTGCTTCCTCGCATAGGCGTTTGAACGGCTCTCATAGAAATCTTATGCATTTGCTACTCATCCATGTCATCGTGAGTTGGGTGGTTGACCCTCCTACTCTCAACTTTTATGCATCCCACTCTACAGGAGCGATGCTCCTACCCCTTCCAATATTTTGATCTTTCAATTGTCTTGATCCGATGAGATTTGACTGAAAAACGCTCAAACACAGAAACATCATCCAATATCAGAAGAATCATTTTGCAAAGTTATTTGTAAACTGCCAGCTAATAGCCCATACCTCCCATTCACCTTTGTTGTCCAATCCAATGCATACGAACGATTGTCTTGCTCCAGCCCAGCATGCCCATCATTTAACTTTCATGATTCGAGCTAACCTGGTAGTAAGGTAATGGCTGTTGTTGGATCATCATTATCATGTAAAGTGTAAAATGGCACACATACCCTTTTGCTATACGTGAGGATCATTTTATTTACGTGTACCTATTGTCTATCGTGAGGGTGATGATGACGATGGGTGGATGGTGTGTGGATGGGGTCATTGAGTGGCCTCAGTGTAATAGCAGTAGGGGGATTTAAACTTGAGGGACAGCAGCTCCACGACTTGAGACAACGCTTCTCTTCTCTTTCTCACTCCTCTGCTTTTATTCCATTGACGACATCTCGATCAAGGTGATGTATTATAAAAAAGTGCTCTTGTTGGCCGTGAGGTGTTAATGTAGTTCTGAACATGCATTGTCAGGGAGTTAGCTGAAGAATGAGCGTGGTGGGTGGTTGGTGGTTGCCATGGCGATATCGTTGCTTCCTCTTGTCCGTTGCTATTCCCGCCTTACGCTTGGTGTCAACAGGTACATTCAGGGTCCAATGTTGCAGCCGAACCGGTTCCATTGACGTGTTAGCTTGTATAGAGAGCAAGTTTGGTTTCAAGACGTTGGCTGGTTTGGCGTTTTGTTTCAGCTGAACTATTCTACACCATGGTTTTCGGTTTCCAGTAACCAACAACAACGGGTCTTTGTGTATATGGAAAAGGCAAGTACAATGAAACAAACAATGAAAAGGGTGTTTATTGTACGTGTGTGCTAATAATGAATTGAATAGCTTTCTTTGGTCAGGCAATGCAACTTGGGGCATCATCATCATCTCTTTGGGTTCAAGTCCCAGCCTGTATCAAGTGGCCGCTGCGTCGCTCTGCACTAGTCAAGTGTGCTGGAAAAGCTTCTTGGAACGCGTCCAGGGCTCTATAGGCCTGCGTTGAGTTGAGGATGGGTCGATGACGATGGATTTTTGGAAGAGCATGGTCACCGTGTTGAGGTAAAGGGGATTTGCAACAGCTTGTGAATGCGTTTAACCAACACGCTCTTCTCGTGATAGGCTCGTTCTTTTCCTTTGAGGATTTCTTTTCATGAGGTGGGAAATGATTGGAAGGATTGGGGATCATTCTTTCTTTGGAGAGGATGAATGAGAACAACTATGAGCCTGGACTCTACGTAAGTGATGTCCTTCCTTGCCATGGATCGAACTGGCCTTGCGAGATTCGTGCAGTGCCTTCTCAAGAACAAGGGATCGCCCGACGTTGCTCGTACGGTGGTGATTTGGTTTGTGAATTCCTTCGGATATGCTTTCTTCCTTAGAGAGGATCGCCTAACGGTATACCAAATCGTCATCATTCCCGGTACCAGATGGTCTAACTTGCCTGCTTTCTTATTTGTAGAGACGGCGATTACGATGATTACCACATTCACAACAATGACGATTACGGTGATCACCCCATCTACAACAGTGACAATGATGACGACAACGAGATTCAAAAGGAAGCCTGCAAGATCCCATTCTTTTCAACTTGTGTATTTTTGGATGTTTGGTGTGACGGATGAGATTGACGACTGGTGACGAGTACGAGTAGGAATGATGACAGAGGACGACTACGACGATGGCGGTGGCAATGTACAGTACATAGCAAGATAGCTAGATGAAATAAAGCATTGTTTATTTATTACACGCTTGTTGGAGGTTGCTAGCTTGTGGATTACATACTATTGCTTCGAAGATGGAATAATAAAGGTGGTCCGGTTAAGAAGTACATGACTTTTGCGATACAATAAGGAGGAGTGGGAAGTGGGATGAGCTTGAGAAGAGAAAAAGTGAAGAGATCCCTCCATTGAGTTTCAGGATGAGTGACTCATTCAATATGTATATGTATCTTTTTACATATACAAATTGGTTTATGCAGCTCGACTTTCTTCTACATGCAAATGTGATGCATACCTTGACACACCTTCATTATTGGATGCTGTTTACTTACGTACCTTCACAAAAGGCAATCATCATCATCATCATCATCATCATCATCCATTTGTGTAGCAACCTGTCAAGGACATGTCTGTGTAACCACCACGTGCCGTTTCACTCAGCTCTTCATCTTTCATTTAATGCAGCCGACACCATCACTAGGAAAAAGCAACTCCATCACGCTTACAGCATAGGTAAAACATAAACGTGCCTGTATCTCCAAACTTTACAATGAAACGTGAGGTTTTTATTAAAGCAATGTGCTCGTCTTGGCCAACAGCAGCTTGTGTGGAAGTTTCACGTTCAATGTCGCAACTAGCCCAAAAAATATTTTTTGGTCGTCGTCGTCGAAGAGGTCGACCTCCGGATCCAGTTTGGCTGGTGGCGACATTGCGAAATCTGGGATTGGCAAGCTTGATCATGAAACTGGCACCCAAGGTGCAGTTGGCCAAGTCGAGCACATTGCTCTAATAAAAACCCCACGTTTGATTGTAAAGTTTGGAGATACAGGCGCCTTTATGTTTGTAAGCGTGATGCTATATGAAGAGTGGTCTTTGTTCATTGTCAAGTAGGTGGACCCTGGCAGAGCAAAAGATGCAGAAGGATCTCTTTGGGTAACTCAGCTAAAAAGTCAGGACTTCAGGGACAATGCATGATAGGTACGCAACCCTCATTTTCAGGTCATACATTGGCAGCTAATAGCCATTTTTGTGCATTCCCAACTTTTGTGCATTCTATTGTAGGTGGACGATGCTCCTGCTCTAGACATTCATTTCCATGATTAAAGTAGGTTGATCCGAGCTGATTTGGTTGAGTTACGCTCACACAAGATTACATCGGTTGAGCTACATCGAGCGTGCTCTATGTCCAGAGTGATGTAATCTCTCTTTGACCGTAGCTCAGTCAAATCAGCTCGGATCAACCTACTTTGATCATGGAAATGAATGTCTGGAGCAGGGGCATCGTTCCCAAGAAGTGGATCTCGCAACAATGATGATTGGATAAAAGTGGCCGTTAGCTAGCAATACATGCCTGTTCCTAGATGATCCATAAAGTAATTATACATTGACCCTTTCATTCATGCAAATGTAGCTGTGTTACACAACACGAGCCTCTGCATCTTTTGCTCTGTCAGGGTCTAGCTACTTTACATTAAACAAAGACCACTTGTCATATAGCATCACGCTTACAAACATAAAGGAGCCTGTATCTCCAAACTTTACAATGAAACGTGAGGTTTTTATTAGAGCAATGTGCTCGTCTTGGCCAACAGCACCTTGTGTGAAAGTTTCACGTTCAATGTCGCAACTAGCCCAAAAAATATTTTTTTGGTCGTCGTCGTCGAAGAGGTCGACCTCCGGATCCAGTTTGGCTGGTAGCGACATTGCGAAATCTGGGATTGGCAAGCTTGATCATGAAACTGGCACCCAAGGTGCAGTTGGCCAAG
>NW_026695326.1:616849-658179 GCF_029851405.1 Lichtheimia ornata
CAGCTACTTTGCATGACTGGAAGGATGGAAGGATGATACTGTATACTATTGACAATATCCCATACATTGCGAGCTAACAGCCATTTCCTCACAATCGGCAATGTTGCCCATTCTATGGCAGTGGAACGATGCTCCTGCTTCAGACATTCATTTCCATGATTGGATTATGTTGATCCGAGTTGATTTGGCTGAGCTACGCTCATACAAGGTTACTTCAGTTGAGCGACATAGAGCATGGTTAGATGTGTGGATTGATGTAATCCCTCTTTGGCTGTATCTCGGTCAAATCAACTCGGACCAACATAATCCAATCATGGAAATGAATGTCTGAAGCAGGAGAATCGCTCACCTGTCATAGAGTGGACAACAGTGGCTATTGTGAAGAAATGGCTGTTAGCTCGCAATGCACGGGCTTTTGTCAACAGTATACAGTATCATCCTTCCATCCTTCCAGTCATGCAAAGTAGCTGAGTTACACAAAGAGGTCCCTCTGCATCTTTTGCTCTGCCAGGGTCCAGCGACTTGACAATGAACAAAGACCACTCTTCATATAGCATCACGCTTACAAACATAAAGGCGCCTGTATCTCCAAACTTTACAATCAAACGTGGGGTTTTTATTAGAGCAATAAGCTCGTCTTGGCCAACAGCACCTTGTGTGAAAGTTTCACGTTCAATGTCGCAACTAGCCCAAAAAATATTTTTTTGGTCGTCGTCGTCGAAGAGGTCGACCCCCAGATCCAGTTTGGCTGGTAGCGACATTGCGAAATCTGGGATCGCCCACGATGAACTTCATACTTTGACACAAGATTCCTTTGACCCCGACAAGCACGTTGATCTATAAAAGAGCCCACGTTTGATTGTAAAGTTTGGAGATACAGGCACCTTTATGTTTGTAAGCGTGATGCTATATGACAAGTGGTCTTTGTTTAATGTAAAGTAGCTAGACCCTGACAGAGCAAAAGATGCAGAGGCTCGTGTTTGTGTAACTTGAGTCATTCAGCACAGGCGACGCATGATTCTTGTACACTATTTAGGGATAGTTCAAAATGCCAGCTAATAACCTTAGTTCTCCCATTCTCCATTGTTGTCCAATCCAACGCATACGAACGATTGTCCTGTTCCAGCCCATCATTGTCATCCTTCAACTTTCTTGATCCGAGTGGATTTGACTGAGCAACGCTCAAACACAGAAACATCATCCAATATCAGAAGAATCAAATTGGTAAGTTATTTGTAAACTGCCACTTGATAGCCCATTCCTCCCAATCACCTTTGTTTCCCAATCCAATGCATGTGAACGATTGTCCTACTCCAGCCCATCATTCTCACCATTGAACTTCCTTGATCCGAGAGGATTTGGTTGAGTTACGCTCAAACACAAAACATCATCCAATTTCACAAAAATCATTTTGCAAAGTTATTTGTAAACTACCAGCTAATAGCCCATTCCTTCCATTCACCTTTGTTGTCCAATCCAATGCATACGAACGATTGTCTTGCTCCAGCCCAGCATCCCCTTCCTTCAACTTTCATGATTCGAGGAGATTTGATTGAACAACGCTTGTACAAAGAAACATCATCCAAGCTCCAGAAAAAAACTATTTGATTTCGGTTCTTCCACTCCCAGCTTTATCGTCTTTCTCCCATTCTCATCTGTTGGCCCATTCATGTTCAACTACCAGCTGTGAACGATTGTCCTGCTTCAGCCCATCATGTCGATCCTACAACTGCCTTGATCCGATTGTCTTTGACTGAATGGGCAAGTCCATGCTGTGTGCACCCCACGACAACACCTGCGTTTCATACACCTCTTGTACACTCCTCTACCACGACCAATCGTAACAGCATTCATACCAGCAATTGCTATTAGCAAGGGCCTTTACTCCATTGCTCCAACAGCGTTCTTTACTTGCAGCATCCTGCCTTGCAGCGTTTTCACGTGAACAGCAGATAGCCATTGTATAGAAGCAGCTTTCTTTACTTGTAGCAACTTGTTTCAATACATGCGACCTCTTCTGGACATGGATATGGATATGGATATTGGTTTGGTACATGGGATGGAAGGATTTAGGTATATGCAACGCGAGGAAAAAGAGTGTATCCATTGTCTACTTGACCTTGATACGATCACCCTGTACGATTGGTGCATTTTGATTATCATCTTACTTTACACGCTATTCCATGGCAACTACTATTATCATCCTCTATGCAACCAGTCAACTATCATTATTCAACTCTATGCTTTGATATGTCATGCGTATAATCCGCCAACATGCATCAAATGACACATCACAACCGACCATTCACCTTTGTACAATAGACGCCTAAAGGATAGAAGCATTACGTATCAATGTACCCCATTGGAGCAATGTACATCTCAATCTATCTCCTGTGAATGATAATGTTGGATTAAAGAGTTACTTTGGCAGATCAATGTATAGTGTAAGAAAGCTTCTTCCTGAGTTGGACCCTTGTCATCGTATGTGGGCACCTGATGGATTGTATTATAGAAAGATTTATGCAGGATTGTAAAAGTATGCCCACTTGCAAATGCTGTGATAAAGATAAGAGAGAGAAAGAGGAAGGGTCTGATTGTTTCATTGTGTCTTGGACAAAGGTTGTATTAGATAGTATGGTGACACGCCTCCTTTTCTTGTCATTACGTAGATCTTACCAATAAGGTGTCCTAGCACAGGTTCCTCTTTGTGATTTGGATCTTGTAAGGTAGTTTTTTATTGCTATAGGGCGGGAGATACACATAATAGCACTGCCAAACGATGAATAAACTTAAAGCACAATAGACGTATTGGATGAGTGATGGGCGTACAATGAACGGAACAGGCTACTGAGTGGTGAGAAAGAGTGGTATAGTAGAGAACAATGAAGATGAGTGATGGCTGTCCCATTGCATTCTGAGTGAAGAATCAGGTGCTACACAGCGGCTAAATCAGTAGGTGAAATGGCGCAGGATGCATTATCTTGTTTTCTCTATCTCGACTTTTGCCGACCATGGGATCAGTCAAACCCATGTTTCGCAACGATCTTCGCGGCGTGGATGCTGTAAGTATTTGATCCGTCACCATGGCAATTGAGTATGCTCACAAGGACGACAACACGTAGTATACTCGACACAAAAAGTTGATTCGCGATTATGTCTTGCATTACGGCCGAGGAGCACCACCACCCAAGGCTCAAATACCCTCCAGTGTCAAAACTGAATACGATATCATCCGAGAACATCATCGGTATGAGCAGCGTCAATATCCATTACGACTTCAATACTCATATCCAGATACAATAGGTTTGTGCGTTCTGACGACGAGGATGATGAACAACAAAGTTGGGAGCAGCGTGTAGCCAAAAAGTACTATGACAAGTTATTCAAGGAATATGCCATTTGCGAGCTCAAATATTACAAGGAAGGCAAAATCGCATTGAGATGGAGAACCGAACGAGAAGTTATCCTTGGTAAAGGTATTGTATTTAGATGGGTGTCATGAAGGATGAGGTATCTAATATCGATCATGAGGTCAATTCATTTGTGGATCTACTCGATGTGATGAAAGCGACGATCTTGAAAGTTGGGAAGTGAATTTCGGCTATATGGAACATGGTGAAAAGAAGAACGAACTTGTCAAGGTGCGATTGTGTCCTGATTGTTCATACAAGCTCAACTACAAGCAAGAGAAACGGGCTGCCAAGGAAAACAAGAAGAGGAGGAGGAGGAGCAGAAGCACGAGCACTACACAAGATGATCAATCCAAATCCAAACGACGTAGACGACACAGCCATGAGGATGAGGATGAGGATGAGGAGGATCAAAAACGAGCAACATCTGAAGAACCCGAGAAGGAGGATGAACGATCCATTTGGAGCAAACCCATTGAACAGAAACAAGAAAAGTCAAAGGAAGAAGAATTTGAAGATTATTTTGCTGATCTTTTGCAATAAACGCTAAAGTAAAAGTATGATGATGTTTTTTTGGGTGGGGGATAGAAATGGATATGGGGATGTGATGAAGGGGTTGCTGTGTGTGTGTGTGTTTTTGGATGGAGAGGTTGAATCTATTTACAAGGCCTTATCCATGGTATCCAAGAGAATATCAGCATGGTGCTTTTGGAAGGTCAACATGGGTCGCAGACGCACAGTCTTTTCACCACAACCACCCACATTCACACCAAGTTGTCGCATGTCAAGCAAGAACTTGTCACGTTGGGCAGGATTTTCAAGATCAAAGGCAATAAAGGCACCTTGACCACGCACCGACTCAATCTTGCGGTTTTGTTGGAGATTGGTTTGAAGATAGTGACCCACATTGCGGACGTTTTGCAACAAGTCCTTATCATACACTTCGTTGACGATGGCAGCAGCTTGCATAGCACGCACAGGATCACCCATCCAGGTGTTGTAGAGGCGATAAGGTTGAGCGGGTCTCAAGTGTGGGCTGGTGTAAAAACCGGCAGCTTGGAATTTCTTGGAGAAGGTGACCATATCAGGCGGGGTAGGCAAGTTCCATGCTTCATGAGCCCAAAAGGTACCAGTGGCGCCAACACCTGTTTGAACTTCATCGACAATGAAAAGGACATCATTGCGCTTGCAAATAGCTTGCAATTCGCGGAAGAATTCGGGGGAAGCTAATAATGATAATGAATGAGTATATAATGGCATTAAAGTTTTTGCACCACGTGGCACACACACACACACGCACAAACTTACCATGATTGTCACCGCCTTCGGATTGGATTGGCTCAATAATGACAGCTGCGATCGTTTTCTTGCCATTTTGGATCATGTTTTCTGTTTCCTTGAGAGATGCTTGTTCCACTTGGCGATTGTAAGCTTCGTTTTCATGCAATGGATAACGAAGCTGGGGGAAAGGTGCATTGGGCCAATCAAAGGCAGGAATGTCAATCTTGTGAATAGCCTTGCTAGAGGTAGCAGTGAGTGATCCAAAAAGACGACCATGGAAACCACGAGAGAAGCTGAGAATGGCCATGTCATCAGGGGCACCTGGCGCTTGATTGCTCATACACGACGACAATTCTTGCATGGTAAATTCCTTTTCACCACGTCGTTTAGCAGCCTTGTACATGAAAGCGGTCTTGAAGGCATTCTCGTTAGCACACGAACCACACATGACTGTAAACACGTTCGACATGCCCTTGGGAGCTACACGCATGAAGGCATTTTCCACGGACTCAACCCAATCCTTGTTGGGGTTGACACCTAATGCCGCACTATAATAGTACACATGGTGGTGGTCAGCCGACCTTTATTTTCCCCATACTGAATTACCATAAAGAGGTTTCACTTACCGGTTGGCCAATGCTGTTTGAAAGGCAGGGTCGCTTGATAGCTTCAAAAAGGCGGGATTGTTATAGCCAACAGGAATAGAAGCGATTTGTGCAAACACGTCAAGCATGGTATTGCCATCAGCATCCACAATGTAATTGCCCTTGGAGCGTGCAAAGTCTGCATGAATCGGGAGACGTTTTTAGTAAAACATGTCATGTGCTCCTCGTTCTAATTACAATCCCAATCATACAAACCTGCAACAAAGAATACGGAACGAGTATCTTGATACTGATCCAAACGTTGAATGATACGCTTTGATTCAGGACCGGGGACATTGGTCAACATGGATGGTCCCATGGGCTCATCAGGGAAATAAGGAGTATGATTGCCACCAGCAAAGGATGATGAAGAATCAACCACACGGCTTGCAGCAGCTGAAGCATAGCATCTCGACAAGCGAGGAACGAGCAATCGACGTGCGGACAACATGAATAATGGATCGGATCAAAGAAAGAGAAGGGTGTAAAGAGACATTGGATCGGGGAAATCTGAATACTTTTTATAGGTGGATTACGTGGGAATTGGTGTCCCATCCTGCTGATAAGAACAATCCAGTATAAGGCAATTTCACTTTCCTTATACTGGATGGACATACACCTATCGGCAAAGCCTGTCAAACAACTAGAACCTATACGGCCATGGTTTCTTTTGTGATTGGTCAGTACCCTGCGTCGCATTAGTAACAAAACTTTTTGTTTGTTATGGTTCCATGGACATTATTCTATATACGATACCATTGCATGCGTAAGGGGTAGCATGTGTGTGTCTCAAGCGGATGTTGCCGCCCCTATTCTATCCCGTATATCCTTTGCCAACTACTATTTTGTAGCAAATAGTTTCGTTACACCGACCTTTAGTCCCTGTGGGTCGATCCGGTCTCTTAACGTCCCATTGTTCTATTGCTGAAATGGTGGCGCGCACATCATGTGTCCCGCACGCGTGCTTAATAGTAAATCCGCACTTTTTATGAAACCAACCACTATCAATGAATGCAATGCTGTTTGTAACATCCTCTTTGATGATAAGATAAAACCCCCAAAATACTGAGCCTCATAATCCCCTTTCATCCTCCCCTCCCCCCAAGCAGCGGTATACACACCGCGAGCGTGAAACATCAAGAATGAGTCAACAAGTTGCGTATAAGGCAAGGTTGTTTATGGGTGCGTGAAGGGTGTGATACGTGAAGGCGACACCGAAATGTAGGACATGGCATTTCTTCGGGGGACTATTGGGCTATATACAATGCTATCATGACTAAGATGGGGTGTTTTCAAGGTGCATCATCATTATTGTCAAGTGTCTTGGATGATAGGGAAGAGCACAATGGCTCGCTATAAAGATATTCGCTGGTGTCAGCAATTCCCAACAAGGACGGCGCTGACTTTTTTTAATACCGCGTATACCTTTTCCTTTTGCCATGGCAGCAGCTACAGAACTTCCATACAGCAAACGCCCTGAATGGAGCGATGTCTCGCCCGTTTCTCAAGACGATGGACCTAATCCCTTGGTGCCGATCGCTTACTCTGCAGACTGTAAGCTTTGCATGGGGACATTACGGCCACAGTTTGATGTAACGCTTTCAACAAAGATAGAGAAGCTATGGACTACTTTCGAGCCATAAGCAGGACACAAGAAAAGTCGCAACGCGTATTGGATTTACTACGAGACATCATTGAAATGAATCCTGCTCACTATACTGTGTGGTAAAGTAGTTGGTGGATGGAGGGTCAAAGGATGGGTATTGGTATATTGGTATATTGATATAAAGAGCTATCCAGGCAGTATCGACAAGATGTCGTCTTTGGCATGGGTGCCGATTTGAACAAAGAACTGGACTTCATCAATGAGATGGCCGAGAACCAAGCAAAGAACTATCAAATATGGTATGTGCATAGATGAGACGCGTCATGCAATAAACAAGATTGCTTACATGAGTTTAGGCATTATCGGCAAGTGATTGTGGATCGACTGGGTGATGGTAGTCAAGAACTTGATTTTATCAATGCCATTATTGATGAGGATTCAAAGAATTACCATGCATGGTCTTACAGGTAAAAACATTGGAAGGGCTTGGGAAACAGGATGAAGAGCTGATGATGTGTGTCTCATCATGATAGGCAATGGGTGATATCACGCTTTGGATTGTGGGATGGTGAAATGCAATACACGGCGGATCTTTTGGTATTCGATGTACGCAACAACTCTGCATGGAATCATCGTCATTTCGTCTTGTTCTCGAAGCCTGGATCAGCCAGCCAAAGTGATATTCAAGACGAGATTGAGTTTGCCAAGAACAAGATACAACAAGCACCCAATAATCCAAGCCCATGGAATTACTTGTCGGGGTAATATTTTTATCCATCAACGTGTAGTAATCATGTTTATTGATTTGCTGTGGCTAGTCTTTTAGAAGCATCTAAACAGCCTTTTATGCAAGTTGCTCCCTTTTTGGAAGACCTTCGAGCCAAGGAAATTCAGTCACCGCACCTGTTATCCATGATGATCGACATGTACGAGCAAGATGCAAAGGAAAACTCAAAACCAGTAGACCCAATGGCTCTGGAGGTAAAAAGTGTTGATTGCATACGAGTTGTGTTGGATATTCATGATGTGTCTATGTTAGATGTGCGATCATCTTGCTGATCGTATTGATGTCATCCGACAAAAGTATTGGAGATACCGCAAAGCACAACTGCCATGTTGAATGTTACAACACTATATCAATAAACCTCACGAATGATCACAAAGAATGCAAAGGATGATGATGATGCAATGATGAAGAATATATTTTCATAATGATTTCAACGCTATTATGAATCATGGAAGGATAAGTTGACAGCAGCATTGGCTAAACCAGCTTCCTGAATCTCCTGATCTAGCAACTCGATAAGCTGTTGACGATTAAAGACAAGCTATTTCAAAGAATATCAATACATTGTTCAACCTTCTTTCGAATAAAAAATTTTACCTCAAATGGACGATCTTGGGATTCTGGCAACTCGGCTTTCACAAACTCAAACAAGTATCGTACTGGGTCGGTCTTTAAAAACTTCCTGACAATGCGTTTGCCGTCGGGCGTTCGTAATTGTATACGTGTTGTGTTGGCTGGGTCGGTTGGCTCATCACGCTTGATGGGTTGTATACTATCCAGAGGAGACTTTTCTTGGGGTTCCTTGATATCCTCTTCTTGATTCTCTTGATCCTTATCCGCTTCTTCTTGTGTATCCTCTCCTTTTGCTTGTAAAGAAGCTGCAATGGCAGCATTGATCTGTTCCTCCTCGCTCATATCCGATATATTCTAAAACCAATCCTTTAATATACCATACCTTTTTCTCACTCCATTCCCTCCATTACCTTTAACATCCGTTGCTTTTTGACCACTGATGATTCTGCTGCTTCAGGAGAATGACGCTCCAAAAACTCAGTCACTAATATTCATGCATCAGTAATTTCCTAAACCAACATCCATCGTATGCCATATACCTTGCATCATGAAATCGGTGGGTGTTAAGACTGATTCCCAGGTATGAACTCGTTCGCCTTTAATGGAGTGATGATGAGCATAAAAGAAAACTTCATATCGTCATTGGTAAACCCCTACCTGTTCGCGCATCAATGATGGCTACGTGTGGATATTTGCTGATGGGATAGTATGTCAAGTATCTTTTGCCTTCCGGACTTTCACATGCATACTATCAAAAAAGACATGTGTCAATTCTTATCTCACTCATTCACACACATACACGCAGACCAACTTACCTGCAAGAATACAAATGATTCACGCACAAACTCTTTCACTGTCTCATCGCTCCATAAATCTCTGTTCAACATTTGGCACGTGAATTCAGTCGGATCTTGGATGTTGACCATGAGCCATTTGGTTTGTTCTCTTGCTGTAGCACGAGCCTGTAATCGTGTTAAGTGATGATGACCCTCATTCATGAATCCATTTTACTCCACTTACAGCTTCGAATCCTCCTTTGAACATGATATCAAATGGTGGTCTGAATAAATCAGCAAGTCGCTTGGCTTTTGCACTCATAGGAGATGTGCCATTAGGTGAAGAAGAGGACGAAGACGATGAACCTCCTGCTGCCGCTGCTGCTGCCGCTGCTGCTACCGGTGGTTGGGCTATTAAAGCAAATGTCAACAAAAGGCAAGATCGATCCATGCATGCATGTAATAAACAACATACTCAAATGGCGTAGAAATTCGGGACCCGGACTACCACTGGATGAATCACCTTGATTGAAAATGGAATGACGAGTCGCACTGGGACCTATAAAGCACGCATTGTTATGCACCATTGTCTATAAAGCATGTGTACGTGTGTGTGTCCCATTGTTGTTACCTTCTCGACCACCCCATAATGAACCATGATCAAACATAGTACCACCGCCCGTCAGAATATCATGCTTGGGAGCAATAGGAGCTCGTACATTGGATTGTTCACGTTCTTGGCGTTCAAGTTGTCGAGCGAGTTCTTCGTCAGAGACACCTACTCCTTCCGAAGGGCTGTCATTGCCACTGCCACCACCGGCGGCTGCTGCTGATCGAGACAATGACGAATCGATCGTGGTTGTCGAAGGTTGCGTAGATGTTTGTCCGCCACTTTCAAGAAAGAGGGTCACTGCTGTTTCCACATTGCCGTCTGCAACCTGTTCAAAGCAACGTCATTCGAGTAAGCATCGGAAGTGTTGGTGGGTAGTCAAGCATCATTGGAGATAACCGAACCTGAAGATACTGTTGAGCTACTTCTGGAGAAGCATTGGTAACACTGCAAAAGTCAAGAATGGCTTGATCGTCGATATCCATTGTATATGAAAGGGTAGAAGAAAGAGAGAAAGGAGAGCAGACGCGTCACGAACACTTCAACTCACATTATTCATGTCTCTTTTTCCTCCTCCTCCTCCTTTCAGCCAAAAAGGGAATGGACTTGCTACTCGGGATACACACTATGAAACCGGGATAACATCCTTATACATGAAAGGTGATGCTTCTATGACCATCGGATATCATTGATACTTCCAAGTCCACTTACGAACAACGTTGTATATATATGCTTTTGAGCGAGAATGGTTTCGATGGAATACTATTACTTGCATACATCTATCTCTGGACCTTGGTGAACGGTGAATTTTCTTATTGGCCATTTTGATGCATTCAAAACCAGGCATGGATTTGCTATTGTACGCCATACGCCGACTCGATAGGAAGCAATCGACATTGGCCCTCCATTTTAATATCCCTTCTACAATAATGACTAGGGGCTCTATTCCTTGACTACAAAAGCACACCCTTTTATAATAAAAAAGAAGACATTAGACCCATTCACTTATTATAATACAATTGAGGAGCAAATCCTTCCTTATCTTTAAAGCGATCCTTGATCGTTAAAGCAGATCACTATTGTAGTACAAGTGTATGTTTATGGAAGAGTTGGATTTTTTCTATTCATAGTCAGGTTCACTAGCAGGTTTAACAGCTGGATCAATGCCGATGGATTTCATCTTGACTGCAATCTCAAAGAGGTAATCGTAGCACTCGGTCATGGTCTTGGCCTTCTCCCAGGATTCTATCATGGTAAAACAAAACGTCATTTATAGCTCCTTTGTAGAGATGCATTCCTTGCTTATCTTACCTCCCCATACATAAACACCATGACGACGCACAAGCACAGCATTGGTTTCAGGATGTGCCTTCATTGCCTGTATAAACACAGGTTAACCACTTTCCCTTTAATGCATATCCATCCACACACGTTACCTCTGCCATGCGATCCGTAAGATCCTCTTCCTCGGGCGTGTTTTCAACGATGGGCACTACAAGCTTATCAAAGTAGCGAAGATTGGTCTTGGTAGAGCCACGACGGATACCCTTGATCATTTCTTGATGTGAGATTTCAAAGGTGGATCCAGGATACAGCAAGGTTGCCATGACAGCGTTTTGTGAGTGGGTATGGATACATGCACCAGCATCTCGCATCGTGTAAGCGTTGTAAAACAAAGGTGTACATGCCGATGGCTTGAGCGAACGGGGTTCACGCAAAAGTGTACGGTCGGCCAGTGTCATAACAAATAAATGGTGTGGTTCCATACGTTCCTTTTGGACACCTGAAGGTGCAATATAGATCTTTTCGCTAATGGTGACATGAGTATAGACGAAGAAGAGGACAACAACACTGATCGAGTAGAACGTACCCATCACGAATACTAATGCCACCTCCAGTGCCTGTGACCCAACCCAAGGTATAAAACAGACGACAAAGTTCTGGAATGAGGTTTGCTGGGTGTTGAGGATCGTCCGATTGACAAAGAGCAACAATGTCTTCACCCGTATTGATAGCAGCCATCGTGTATACCCAGCCAGAAAAGAAGATTGACCGAGTGATCTCCCCCCATTTGCGGGAATTCAAGCAGTAAGCAACAGCATCGTCCCGCCCGACCGACCCCTTATTCCTTGGATACGCTAAAGTATGTTCATCATCCAAGAAATCTTCAGCTACATATACAACAACTCGTATTAATAGACCACGTGTTCCTGTTATTAGATTAGCATACGAAATGAGTTTATTTTCATCTTGGAGATGCCTAGCAACCGATTAAGGAGAGAGAGAGAGAGACAGAGAGAGAAGAAGAATCATAATAATAATAGTAGTAGTTGTATGCATGATGGAGGTATGCAATAGATAAAGATGAAACATGCTGTTGACCTGCATTTGCATACAAGAGCGCGATGGTTCCACTGGATAAAATGCAGTGCCTGTTCCCCTTGGTGGTACGGCTGTGGCTGGTATAAATTGCCCAGAAAAGTACATGTGTTCCGTTGCACATTCCCTACGAAACTTCCAATGGGCCCTTCTATTGGCAAAGATTCAAGCGGGCATAGAAGAGGAACATGCAAGAGGAGGGAGAAAGTGTGTGCCCTGTGTATGTGTGTGCATGTGTGTGTGTGCCAACCCATCTATTAGTAGAGAAAATCTCATATTAGCTGGTCTCAGTCTAATAGCGCCGTTTTCTTTTTAACCTCTTCTTTCTCTTTTCCACTCTTCTTCTTTCTCCACTCTTTCCACTTTCTTTCCTCCATTCACCCAATGAACCGAGAGGCTGCCCCACTATTATCCAACGGCTCGGTGTCTCACCATGAGAAACCCACAATGACTCATTCTTTCAAGGCCTTCATTACCTCGTCAAAGTTCAACGTGCTTCTAGTCTTTGTCCCTATTGCTCTCGCCTTTTCATTCACCGGTGCTTCCTCTACGCTCGTTTTCTCTCTCAACTTTATGGCTATCATGCCTTTGGCCAAGTTGCTCGGCTTTGGTAAACATTTACGCGCGTAGTATCCAAGTATAGGACACTAACAGGGTGACATAGCAACCGAGGAACTGGCTTTGATGAGTGGTCCTACCATTGGTGCCTTGCTCAATGCTACATTCGGTAACGTTGTTGAGCTTATTCTCGGTGTGATTGCTCTCAAGGATGGCATGATTCGTGTTGTTCAAGGTAAATAGAATACTCTCCCCTATCATCTATAGATGTGTGTGCACTGACATGATATGATTTCATCATCATCATCAGCCTCTGTGATGGGTTCTATCCTGTCCAACATTCTTTTGGTAAGGATCATCGTGGCTTGTGGTGGTAGCGTCTCCTGACAAAGTGGCTCACATGACGTAATGCATTTATTAGGTACTTGGCTTTTGCTTTTTGCTTGGCGGCCTTGGTCGTGTAGGTCAACAATTCAGCATGACTGGTAAGTCGATCTCTCTCTTTTATTTGGAAAATGGGTCCACTAACCATCATTGGAAATGTACAGCTGCACAAACTTCGTCATCCCTTCTTGCCTTGACCACCATGTCGCTTCTTGTGCCTGCCGCTTTCAGTGCCACCACCTCTGATGACAAGGATGCCGAAATTGGTATTCTTAACCTTAGCCATGGTACCGCCCTCGTGCTCTTGGTTGTTTATGGTCTCTCTCTTTACTTCCAAGTAAGTCAGCTACCGGACATTCAACTTGCATAATGAATATCCCTTCTCATTATCATTGCTGTTCCTTTTTTAAGCTCAAGACCCACCGTGCTCTTGTAAGTATCTCGGCCACTATGAATGCTTCCCCTCCTCGTAATAACAATGATTCATTTTCATTCTAGTATGACCAAGTCGAAGGTGAAGAAGATGAAGAGGAAGAAGAACCCCAAACTAGCATGCTTTTCTCTGTTCTCTCGTAAGTCTTTTTTTACAAGTTTCTCATTGAATGAAAACACTAATCCTATTACAGGCTCGTTGCTGTCGCTGGTCTCGTTTCCGTCCATGCTGATTTCCTTGTTGGAGCGTGAGTATACAAAAACTATCCCCTTTGTGTTTCATTTATTCATCGAGCGATCATTGTTATAGCATCGAAGGTGTTGTCGAAAAGTGGCAGATCAACGAAACCTTTGTTGGTGTCATTCTCTTGCCTATCGTCGGAAAGTAAGTCGTCATTTTTCATCCAAGTATAACACCATGAGACTGATAAACAATGTTTGTGATTACAGTGCTGCAGAGCACGTGAGCGCTGTTACCTTTGCCATGAAGAACAAGATGAACTTGAGTATCAACATTGCCATTTCCTCTTCTTTGCAAATTGGTTTGTTTGTTACACCCGTTCTTGTGATTGCTGGATGGATCTTTGGTCAACCCATGACATTGTTCTTTGAAAACTTTGAGACTGTCATCCTCTTTGCCAGCGTTCTCATTGTCAACTACTTGATTCAAGATGGCGTGTCCAACTGGCTTGAAGGCACTTTGTTATTGGTATGGTATACGCTTGTTTCTTTATATTCCAAAGTACTCACACAGATGTCTTTTCATAGGCCTCTTATACCATTATTGCCCTTGCCTTCTGGTTCCACCCTGTTTAACTTATTTTGTATGATTAGACATATATATGTTTTATAAACGAGTTATTCTTGTGCTATTAATTGATAGAGAGACGTAAACGGGCACGTGTATGTATAAGGGGGAAGGGGAAAAAAGGGGGGGGGGAGAAAGACAAATGCATCGGCAAAGGAGCCAAAAAAACAGGAGGATTTTAAGCCGACATGCATACGTTTTTAGTAGTTGGGTATTGACCCATTGTGCGTATGCTGGTACAACGTGACACTTGCAGTGGCCAAAAGAAACAATGATTAGTTGAAACTCACTTTTTTGGTATCACAAGAGTTCCATGCACATACACACACGGGCAATGCTGGTCAATCTCCACACACGCACACACACACACACACACACACACACGCACCCACACTTTTGTTTTCACTTTCTTTCGCTTTTTCCCCATTTCACTCATCTCGCTCATTGCTTTTTCTTTTTCCTCTTCTCATCGTCGTTCTCAAGGCTCAAAAGTCAATCTTTTTTATACTACAAGCTGGACAACAACAATAGAGTCTCTATGGAACTCGACAAGGAAGACGCTGAAGCAGGATCAATATTAATTGCTCTCGCCAACCATCAACCACAGCAAAGACCATCACAGTTGTCGCAAGTAAATATCTTTCGTTTTCATTTCAAAGCTTAAGATGGATCCTTTATTGACTTTTACAAGTCATTGCACAACCAAGGATCGATGTCTATTCGGAATTTGCTTGGTGATGATGATCCTTCGGATGAGGTATTGTATTTTGGATAAAGCAACTTCTCCGCTTACCATCATTCATTGTTCTAGACAACTACTACGACTATCTCACGACCCCGACCTTATGCAACTGTATCCGATCACGGGCCACGTTCCTTGTATTATCCTCCGTATGTGTGTAGAGCAACTTACTACAACAACAACGTCTGAAAACGAATGACGTTATGTCTTGTATATTGTAGACCATCATCATCATCATCATCATTGCTTCGCTATCAACACCACCATCATCATCAAGTTCGGCCTGCTCCACCACCATCAATGCGATCGGCTCCTTCGGTGGCGGTGGCAGTAGCCCATACTGAAACAACGAAGGAAATAGCGCCAACCAGTACAGCCAGCGATCCAAAGATTAGACGCAATGCACTCCACGCTTACATCAGCTATATGATTTATACCGATTTGATCAGCCATGTAGGTTATCTATTAACCAACTCAGAAATGGGCTATTGATAATAGTATACAAAATTAGCATAAACGAGGAGGCATTGCATTGACCAAGAACGAACGATCATCCCCAACCGCCTTTGACAAGGTACGTTTACAAACAAACAAATCATTTCACGTTTTCGACTAAGCTCCCCAATTATAGGTACCTCCTACTACTTCTACTAAAGCATCGTTTAGCTTTGAGAGACCCATGGCTACACCAAATCATGATCACCGTCATTCCAACCCGGACAATATCATCCATCGCCCTCTTACAGCTTTCTTGCGAGACCCTGATCCTCGTAATGGTAACAGACCACGAGCATATACATCCATTCCCTTGTTACCTGGTTATACCAGCACCTCCAGAAATCAACATCACTAAAGGCAAATGTAACATCTTGTATATATATAAAAACACACATATGCATTCCTTTTCTTCACATTATTATCCATTTGGATGCATTATTGAAGATGCTGTTGTTGTTTAATTCTTTTTTAAAAAAAGTGTGGTATTTACATGCTTTAAAACTTTACAAATGCTGTCGTGGATATTGGCAATAACGATCCTTCAATCTCACCACCTATGTAGGATTCAATGTTAAACAACACGTACATGGATTCTGTTGTTCTTTGTTTGCTTACCTCAATGACACCCTCTACTGAAGTATTGATGGCGTAATGATGATCCTCTACGTTATGCACCGTGTGTCGCTCAAGAACATCACCCTTGAAGTATCGCTTCTTGTTGCTGTCCCAAATGGTTTCACTACGCTGCCACTCAAAGTCAAAAGGTGGTGTGCCGACAAGATCGACAGTGGCTTGCACCATCTCGCCTATATCAAACATCCCATCAGTCACCAAGAACAACATGTCATGTATATATATACGTACCTTCTTGAATGCTTTCAATCACCTCACGACCACCGCTGACAAGTGAGGAGGGGACTTGATGGATAACCTTGGTCATGCCCTTGGGGAAGGATCGACATTTGTTGCGTTGATCACCCACCGAGACGATGGTCAAGTTACCAGGCTTATCAGCAATCATGGTCAATCGAGAGGTAGCCGACTTGATCTTTTCATTACGGCCATTGAATTGGTATGCTAAAGAAAACAATACCCAGAATTAGAAAAAGAGTCATTTGGATACAAACAAAGAGCCACTTACAGATAGTGAATGGACCAATGCCGGACAAACTATACTCGAGAGTATCACCGACACAATGCTCGGCACAGGTTTCAGTGGGTACAATGGTGGCAATATCTTGAGCATCAATAATGAGCAACGTCTCGGGTCCACTGGCACCAGCTGTACATCCATTGCTGTCACGCACGCTGAGCAATTGCAAATCGTATTGACCAGGGGCAAGCACTTCATCCTTCAACTCAAGCTTGTACTTGTTCGATTCAATATTCTCCAAAAGAACGGTCTTGCCATAAGGTTCGGATTGATGCTTGAGACCCAATCGTACAGTGAAAGGCGCTTGGCCCTTAAGCTCAAGCCAAATGGCACCCACATCATCAGAATCAAACGTATCGCCGACACACACCGTGCGCTCATATCTTGATTTGGATGCAAACTTGACAGCTGGAAGGCTGTGTACGGTTTGCTCAACCACAAGAGGAGGTCGAATCTTGAGCGGGTTCATGTAGCGTTGATCAGAAATCTCATTAAAGCTGTATCGATATTTGCCGCCTTGTTGGGTTTGCATGCCAATCCAAGTCTTGGAAACACCCGATCGCACCTCCTCAGTCGAAAGCAACATGCCATCACGCTTACCAGGCAAGATGTGATGTTGGCTGTAGGATGTATAGAAGGGTCCTTGGCCTAAGAAAATGCATTAATAACCATTGTCCAAAGGTTTTTCATACTTGTACTTTACCTTGGAAAATGATATCAACAGCGTCACTGACGCCTTCGCACACTGCTTGACGCTCATAAACACCATCATCACGCAAAGAAACCATATCTTCAGCAATGGAAAGCTTGGGCTTGTCGATCCATTCCACAGTGTAAAGCGGTGGCAAGGCATCACCTTTACAAATAGCATCCTCAACGCTCAATAGCTCATATTGACCCTTGTCAGTCACTTCAATCTCGGCATTTGGATCACGTAATACAAGCTTGCGGATTTTCTTTGGGTCCTTGTCAACGTTGCGATAAGTCACCTTCCATGGGCCTTCACCCGTCAAGCGTAAAGGTAGTCTAGCCTTCTCTCCTTCAGCCACCAAAGCCAATGCACCTTCTTCCTCATCAGTGTAAAAGAACACCTTGGGTCGGTCGCGTCGAACATCGATAATCACATCACGTGCTTCAAGATCCTTGATACAGTCATTGGCATCTTGGATCTATTTTAGGGTATCATATTATTAGCCATCCATATACATACATCCTCATGCATCCTTTGCAAATTTACCTTGACAAGAGATACAACATGGTGTCCAGCTCTCGAGAGGCGAGGTACATGGATGACATGTCGATTGCCAGTGATAGTGTCGGTATAGGTTTGGTTGGCAAGTGCCCATGTAAGCACAAATGGACCAGTGCCACTGAGCTCAACGGGTAATTCAATGTCGTCGCCAACGCACGTTCTCAAAGCTGACTTTGCCGAACCAGTAAACTTGGCATCAGGTTGAGGATGAACAACTTGCTTGATAGATTGGATCTCGGGGTTGCGATTCTTATAGTTGCGATCATCCAAAACAGTAAACTCGTAAATGTATTCACTAGCAATACAAATTAGTACATGGATAATCAACGATTGATACCAATTACTTACCCACTGGAGCTTGGCAAATAAGTGAAAACATGTCGCGATCGATCCACTCGCTCACGTTTCTTTTCAACCACAGTCTTTGATCTACCATTTTGCTTGATGATTCGGTATTCCAATGCAAATGGAGGAGTGCCTGATATAGATCAGGTTATTAGCCTTATTTCCCCATCACATAGCATTTCTAGAAACTTACCTTGGAAATCAGCTGCAAATCGCATGCCAATTTCAGTATCACCAGCACATTCGGAGGGAATAGGAGTTGCTTCAAGACCAACGGCTGGCAATGGTGGTTGAATAACTTGACATGTGGAGGGGAAGAGGATATCACCACGGCAAAACTTGTCTGAGACACGTAACAACTTGTATTCACCAGGGGCACGAGCTTGCAATGCCGATTTGTCAGTGCTAATCTTGGTCTTGTGGCGAGTGGCAGCAGTAGTGGAATCAGCATTCTCAGCAAGGTACTCGTATTCAAGCTCCCATGGGCTATCACCCTTTAAGGAAAGAGGCAGCTGTGTTGATTGTTCACCAATAAGTAGTTTGACAGGATCAGTGGCCTTGCATTCAAAGCTGACGGAAGGTTGCTTGTGGACATCAAAATGGGCAACAGCTGGATCAACGGGTTCCATCACATTGCCAGCACCATCAATCACTCGATCAATCATGTACTTGTAATCGCCGGTGTTCTCAAATGTGTGTTGCAAATTGATAGTCAATTGTGCTGAGGCGCCCCAATTGAAAGATGTATGATGTGCTGATGTAAAAAAGGCGGGTTCGGCATTCTCCAATCCACCAGGGATCTTTGCAAGTGGCGAGTCCAAATTTTCAGGCTGAATACGATCCATCTTTAGCTTAGCACGTCGATCATTGACATAGCGACTGTATTCTACACGAAGAGGGGGCACACCCGTAACTCGGAATTGAAGCGTGTCCTTTTCTCCACTACAATAGTCTGGGCTTGGTGCCGGAAGGAATTCAGCAGTAGGGCAAACGAATACATAAACAAGTCGATTGTAAAGTCGCACATCCAAGCCGTCTTTGCTGATAATGCTTTCCAACTTGTAAACACCAGGATGTCGTACACGAACAAAGTAATGCTCAAGATCATGTTTTCCATGTCCAATCTCGGTTGCACGGTGAATGTCGCCACCAGAATATTGGTTGACCACTGATTCCTCGGTATCGAAGTCGTAACGTGAAAGGCTGATGGTGCGTGGGATGGTGTTGTTCAAAACAATGGGAACATAGATGTTTTTGCTGCCAATCTCGTTGCTTGGGATACAATAAATCTCGTCTCCAGGATTGAGCTTGGCCGTTCTACACACGTGATTCTCTTTTTAGTGAACGCTCCCTTCAATACCACTATTGCAAATGCTTACCCATAAGGAAGAATATGTACAGTATGTCGTCCCAAAATATGAGATGAATCGAATACAACATCCTTGACGTTGATCATCTTCCCACGTGATACGCTGATTTGCTTGCCAAGGGCATCGCCTATCATTGTCGTTAGCCACCATGCCACGTGTTGATATTATCGATCCTCCACCATGCCAACTCTATACATACCTAGCAATGCTTTCAACACCACAGTCGTTATAGCCGCCTAATAAACATAGGTATCATCAGCCCTCCATGTCCATATCACCATAAAGCATACTTACCGATGGGATTGAAAAGATAAACAGATCGATCGTGGCGAGTAAGATAGCAAGGGCAATCGTCTTGAATTTGCTGAACTGGAGCCAAGGAATCTGCATGATCCAGAGGACGAACAAGTAGACGCAATCGAAGGCCCACCACTTTAGTAGCTTGCTGCTCTGTTCTTCAGGGTAATGTGCTGTGTAGACGAGGTAGACATCGTATAATTTAAGTGCTTGTAAGAGGATAAATGCTGAAGTCGCGTAGAGTCGTTGTGTCGGGAATTCTATGGTTGAGGCAGGAATCAAGGCCCTCTGATGGGTGAATGGTATCGCCGTATCGCGGCCTCCACCTCCTTGTGGTTGTTGGGCTGCCTGCATCTGGATGCGGTTTCCGTCAAAGCAGCAAAGAGAAACAAGAAGGGTCAGGTCTTTAAACGCGGCGGCGCGTGCCCCTCTCCTTCTGGCAAGAAAAATTGTACAAGCGGGAGTTGCAACAGCAGCCAATGAGAATGGGAATCTTCCAATCAACCAGACGAGAGAAATGCCATCCATCCCTAACAACAATGACACTCCATTATTCATTCTCTCCATTCAAAGAAAAGTAGAACGTGTATGAGCACGAGGTAGTCATATTGTTCATGTTGTCATTGCATATAACACAAATAAAGACGCTCTTTTATGATACACGATGTACCACAAGAAGAGGGGTTAAAATGTCACCATGGCAATGACAAGCAACAACACAAATGACCACAATGGCCAATATATACCTGCTTTTGCAACGCTTGGTACTCTATGGGATGTGCAATCGCCTGGATGTGATAGAAGAAAAAGATGTGTGATAGAGCTCATCATGACAACATCATCCATCATGCGAGTGTGCATGGTGGATATAGGCATTGTTTTCGTACAAGCAATGGAGACCATGATGGAGATGATAAATTGGCCAACTTCACTTGCCACGTGCAAAAAAAAGCTTCACCCACGAAGATGGATTTATCAGAGTTGATGTCCCAGCTCCTTCGACTTAATACAAGTTTTAACTTATCGGCTGACAGACTGCGAATACGAAAGAAAAGCTGGTGATCTTTGGATTTGGCGTGGCGAAAAAGTTCAGGTTGGCGTTTTCTCTTTAGCCATATGGCAATTACTTTTCTCTCATTACATACCCACCGCTTTTTTGCTTGGTGAGCTGTTGCTGGTCATAGTAGATGTAATAGAAAACAAAACAACATCGCCGACGCGTTCATATGAAGTTGTACAGAAACGAAATGTGGTACATGCATGACATGGTTTATGGTGCACATTTTCCATAGCACTACTGTAGCAAGCACTTAACCTTCTCGAGGATCATCGATAAAGTTTGAGTCATCGTCGATTACGCCAAATTTCATCCTGCATAAACATTGAATAGTGTCATTTCACCGAATATAATCGAGTTGCGTGGCGAACGGCAGACATCATGCAATGAGTGAGGTCATATGCTGATCTTTTGATGATGGATAAGCGAGTTGGGAAAGAGGGATGGGGACCACTGTTAAAGAATAACACGCAGTGACCCGCCTCCCTTGCATAAATCATGCCTGTATGCGCTTAACACGCTTTGAGCATTCGATTGTGATCATTGGCTTTTATCCTGCTAACGTGTCATGTTGGCTGGGCTTTAATCTCCATCAATAATCTTGGAAGCAACGACACCTCTTTCATTGTCGACAATACCAACTTTCCCATCGAACCCCCTTACAAGTCGAATAATAACGTTTATTTTGAGCACTCAACCTCAATTCGCAACATTGTGTATACTCTACTTCAGTCATTGGGTAAGTCAATGCGTGTTCTTGGGTACTGCAATGGGCCAATTTAATAACGCAGCCAAACGGCTCCTTCCATTTTAAGCTTCCTCACTTTGAGTCATTGCCCGATCATATTCAACATTGAAGTCACCTTAAATAAGGCAAATCATCAAGGTGGATAGCATGCATTTGACCGACGATCAGTTGGTGGATTATGCATATCGTGATTGGGTGGCAGAAACGGCGGACCTTGACTACTTCTCCTTTGCCCGGCATTGTCAACTTTCGGAGAGGGACACGAACGCACATTATGGATCGATCTTGAACACGCTGCTAAAGAGTTCTCACCACAAGGTTGCGAAAATTGCAAAGCAAGCCAAAAAAACGTTCATGGTAAATCACAAAAAGATGATGGTATCATGAAACATCTTCACTAAAATCTTTCTATAGCAACGCAAGGGGAAGGGCAGTAATGAGAAGTCTGATTTTTTTGTCAAGTATACGCAGTTTTGGGGCAAAAGTGGTGGTCATGAAAGCCAGCAACAAGACCTGAGTACAAGCGAAGCCATTTCACGTTTGGGTAAAAGGCAATTTGACACTATGAGCGAGTTGAACGACATCATGTGCTCGATCGTTATTGACAAAGCAAAGAAGGTGAGTAGATTCACAATGACGTTATTTATTTATAAGATAAATTTACAAAGAAACATGCATTTTAGATGAAGATGGCCATGGATGAAGCAGCAGAGCTGGTCTCAACATTACCGAAGCCAAAATTCATCAGGTGAGTTTATACATAGTTCATCACCATTTGAGTGTCATCACTAACATGTAAAACATAGCATCATGGTTGGTGATATCCTTGATTGGGATAAGACGACCAAGAAAATCCTCAAGGAGACTTCATCCTACAAAGGAATCGAGAAGCGTCTTGCATTAGAATCTACTACGAGATCAAGCGTATTCATCAAGTACATCAAGCAGATTGTGGATTGTTCACCAACGCAGCATAACCTTCAAGTCGCCATCCGTACTTCGCCTGTGTCACCATCAGATTATGATTGCGATGCACATGCCGACTTTCGTATCGCCAAGAAACTCATGCATCACTTGTAAGTCTCAATCGTAGGTTTCTACTTTGTTGTCTATTCTGATCTTTGTACTTTCCTAGCCTTGACCTCATCCAAGCACCTGTCAAAATCCTTCATGAACGCTCCCTTGAACGCACAGCAGCTTGTTCCACCACTATTTTCCTTATCAACACGTTCTTTGTATCCTGTAATGACACGCTCAAGCTTAAGTGGTACGTAGGAAACATGTTGAAACGGCATCATGTTATTGACAATATGGGGATATTACTAGGATTGAGGTTAGCGCTGTGTCCTCCGGCTCTGTCAAATGGGATGGCCTTGGTTTGGCCGTTGGTGATGCTTGCCCGGATGCTTTACCCATGGTTGCAGAATTTGCTGGCAGTATCCACACACATACAAAGTTGAAAAAGAACAGCGACCATGCCAAGCTTTTACTCCAGGCCAAAGACATAGTTGATGCGAATTCAAAGTATTCAAGCGTTCACTGCCGGAAGGTGTTTTGTATTTTGTATCATAGTAAGGAGCGAAAATGCATATAGCTGCATGATGGACCTTTTATTAATCATTGTATTTGTAGAGATGAGCATCAGGTTGGATATCTTGGTCAATGCAGAGGACAAATACATCCGCAAGAACATCATGGAGGTAACGACATGGCATCATCTATACTAAGACAATGGCTGATTTAATGAATGTAGTTTAAGCTGCCGACCACAGAAGTCGAACTTAAAGAATTTGCTGCCAAACTGGAATTACTTTTGCAATGGCGTGACTCAATCATATCCAACGTAGAATCTTTGCAGACCTAGGTATGGCACAGTGATATCAATTCATCTACTTCGCCTTGTCATTTTGAAAGCTTATGGATGTACCCAATGTATTTACGTTCTACCATTACTATGTACAGCTTGGTGGATCATGGTTCTCTATACATCATGTGCTATATTTTTCAATAAATCTGTAACCATGCGACGTATGCTTTTCCCTTTTATTCCAGTGTACTTTGTGTATAGGTATTACAACATCATACGTGATACTGCCCTTGATGATTTTCACACACAAGCGTGCATAAACAAGAAAAGTCTATGTTGATCCAAGAGCATCTGGGATTCAAGTCAATTTCTCAGAGTGTGCGATCAAGTCCATTGGGTTCATTATCCGTTTCTATCACGAAGAACAAAGAACGGCATGAGCAGCCATCAACGACCACCGCCCATGGGCACTACTGCACCCCCTCCTCGTCCACAAACCTCTCCGAAACCTGGCATGAGACCACCAGCACCAGCAGTACCTGGCATGCAACAACCCAACAACGCGATCCCACCAAGGCCGCCCGCGTATACACAATCTGCAGGTGCATAATAGAACTCCCTTACCAAGACTCGACCAATCTCTACCGTATAGCGTGAATGAGTACACTTACAATGTGAGTAATTGAATAGGTACACCCATTCGACCTGTCTATGGCCAACCTATGCAGCCTGTACGTCCTGCCGTTGGTGGTAGTGTTGGTAGTAGTAATACTGTTCCTCCTCCTCGTCCTCACATGGCACGCCCTCCACATCCAACAACATCCAACATTGCTTCTCAACCTATGATTCCCGGGCAACCTGTTGCAACTACACATCCAAGCCCACCATCAGCCAATACCTTGGTATCGCCTATGCAAAACATGAATTTGGAACATCAACGCCCCAATGTACCATTACAGGTAATCGCATGAGGTGTGTGTGTGTGTGTGTGTGTAGAGGCGCATGACCTAATCATGTGATATAGAAAGCGACATCGAAGCGTGTTTATCCAACTATGGCATCAGGATCTACAACAACAACAGCCCCTGCTGTTCCTGCAGGTGCACCATGGCCACATGGATTAGGTCCACATCAACAACCTATATCTCCATTGCAACAACAACAGCAACGACCTCCTCCTCCTCCTCCTCCTCCTCCTCCTCAAAGTGGACCCACGCCATCACATCATAGTAGCAGTCGATCAGCATCTGCAGGTGTCGGCTATACACAAGGACCATTCACGCATACCCAACAAAACCTTCCTCCTGAATTACGTCCACCACAACAACCACGACCTCGTATTGATCCCGACCAAATGCCTGCACCTGTACAAGTACGAGAACAAGATCAACAGATATTCGGTGACAAGTTTTTTGGAACCCTTGAACGTGATCGGGTACCCTTGGCTACAACGGATTATATTGGATTGGATCAAGGTAAGTCATTGATCTTGTCACTTTCTTATGCAAAAAGAAGGGGAACCTTAACATGATCGTTGCTAGGCAACTGTAATCCTCGCTATATGCGATCAAGTATGGATAAGATACCATTTAGCAAGGATCTGCTGGACACGTCAAAACTGCCTTTGGGGTTAGTGGTGCAACCCTTGGCAAAGCCAAAAAAGGATGAAGTGCCTATTCAGGTGGTGGATCTTGGTGAAGAGGGACCAATTCGCTGTAATCGCTGTCGGGCTTACATTAGTCCTTGGTGTACATTCACACATGGCGGATCTCGATTTGAATGCAGTATTTGCTCACATTCCAATGAAGGTATGTATACATAGTGTGCTATGAGGATGCATGTTTGGCAAGTGAAATTTACATTTTTCGTTACTTTTACTACTAGTGCCATCATGGTATTTCTCCAATTTGGATATGTCTGGACGACGTGTGGATATCGATCAAAGACCCGAGCTGCGATATGGCTCTGTTGAATTTGCTGTACCTGCCGATTACAATTCCTCAAGAACACCAGCTCCCCTCAATTACGTCTTTGCCATCGACGTTTCTGCACAAGCGGTGAAAAGTGGGATGGTACAGGCTGCATGTAATGCCATTAGGCACGCTTTATATGGCTCGAGTACTTCCAAACTTGCAGCAGGCAACAAAATTGGATTACTTACCTTTGACCGGTCCGTGCATTTTTACAATTTGGCGGTAATGTTTATTCTCTCCATGATGGACAACTATTTTGCTGATCATGCGTTTTCATAGGCTGGTCTATCACAAGCTCAAATGCTGGTCGTGGCGGATATTCATGAGATGTTTATACCCTTGGAACACGGATTCCTCGTGGATCCCTTTGAATCTCAGTAAGTATCAAGAATAAGGGGATGTAGGAATGATGTCAATTAACCATATAGCTCTTAGGGATATTATTACGGATCTTCTCGATAGCATACCCCATTTGTTCAAGAACGCAGCACGACCCGAGGCTGCTTTTGTGTCAGCGGTACAAGGTGGTCTAATGGCTTTGGTAAGCATCCTATTGGGTCCTTTGATGAAAGCTATTTCTAATTGTAGGGTGTGTTTATTTTAGACAAACAATGGTGGTAATCTCTTTGTGTTCCAATCGGTGCTCCCCAATCATGGTCTTGGTGTGCTCCCTTCACGTGATGACAAGATGCTGTACAACACGGACAAGGAAAAGCAGCTACTGAATCCTCAAAACGACACTTACAAGGAGCTTGCGAATGAATGTGTCAAGAGTGCTGTTTGTGTGCATACATGGCTCTTCCCAGCACACTACATTGACGTGGCCACGCTGGGTGTCATTTCGAGTCTCACGGGGGGTGATGTACGATACTATCCAAACTTTTCTCCAAGTGAAGCAGGCAAGGTAACCTACCAACTGGATCATGATTTGCACCGTGAAGCTGGTTTTGATGGTGTGCTTCGTATTCGATGCTCGGATGGTAAGTAAGGTTACTATCACATTTGCAAACATGGGTTGCTTATGTATATATGGGATTGCAGGTTTACAAGTGGTGGATCATTATGGCAATTGCCACATGAGTACATATACGGATATGGATTTGGCGGGTATCGATCAAGACAAGGCCATGGCAGCTGTTCTCAAGCATGATAGCAAACTTGACGTCAATCGCAATGTTTGCTTCCAGATGGCATTGCTATATACTACCAAAGCAGGCCAACGACGGGTGCGCGTGCATAATCTCAGCCTCCCTGTATCGGGTCAAATCGCAGAGGTGTTTAGGAGCGGGGATGAGGATACCACTGTGAGCATCTTGCTTCGAAAAGGTAAAGGGCCAAGAGCTATGATCTTTGTTTTCAACAATGGCTGATGATCATTTTCCCCTCTCTCTTTGTAGCCATCTTTGATATGCAGCATAAGAGCAGGAAAGCTGTGCATGAAAAGATAACCGAAGAAAGTGTGGCTATTTTGACGGCCTATCGTACCAATTGTGCCGCGACGACATCAGCTGGTCAGCTTATCCTTCCAGAGGCTTTCAAATTGTTGCCGGTGTACATGCATGCATCCATGCGATCACAAGCTTTGCGAGGAGGTTGGTATTTTCATTTTCTTTTTACAACCCAACAAGATGTGTTCATTGATGATTTTGATTACAGTGGGCGTGGATACCAATACGGATGCCAGGGTCAGCTCGATGAAGCTTTTGAACAGCATGGGTGTAGCTGATTTGGTCACCACGCTTTATCCACGACTTTATTCTGTTAGCGACATGAAGGATGATGAAGGTATCAGTAATCTCCGAGGAGAAGTGAAATTGCCACCCATGGTACGAACATCTTATGACCGGTTGAATCCTACGGGTGCCTATCTACTTGGTAAGAAAAAGACGCTCTATGGGTACACATACTCAATATGGAGACTGAGGATATTGTTTTCTAGACACTGGATCGGATCTATACTTTTGGTTGGGTAGCAGGGTGCCTTCAGATTTTTTACAAAATGTGTTTGGCGTATCAAGCCTACAGCAAGTGGACGTGAATATGGTATAGAATTGATTGGATATCTATGATAACATAGGTTGATTAATGGATGGTACTCTTAGAAAAACTTGCCAGTGCTTGACAATCCATTATCCGAACGTATCCAGGACATTTCACGGCAACTGCAATTGCAACGACCACGCTATTTACAGCTGCGAATAGTGCGTCAAGACATGGATGCCATTGAATTTGTGTTTTCTACATGGATGGCTGAGGATCGTAATGCCGAAGTACAGACCTATGTCGATTATATGTGTGTTCTTCATCGGAAGATCCAAGAGGAGATGAAAAAGCATAGCAACTATTGATCACTTGTATAAAGCAACGTATATGACCAATGTATCCCCATTCCCCCCACCCTTTATGATAATGATTTGACAGATGTACGTTTATTACTAAGTATACAAAAAAAGCGATGATCCCAATACCTAAATGATCTGCAATGCTATATAAAACCCTTTTACCATACAAAGTAAATCAGGAGCGTCACGTTGTAATCTCATTGGGTAGGGATAAGCAGCGGCCTTGACAGAAACGAACACTCCCACACGTTATATTCCATTATCTCTCTTTTCGTTCTCAACCCACACACACACACACGCACATATACACATACACAGTTATGGCTTCTACTTTGGATAAAGCACTTGACGACGTCATCAAGGAGAAACGATCGAGTCGACGATCAAACGATTCGCGTTCTAAGCGATCCTCGGGTCCTTCGACTTCTCGTGGAGCAGGTGGAGCAGGTGGAGCTGGTGGTATTCGTAAACGCAACATTGGATCATCCAGCCGATTGGGAGCCACCTTTGTACGCACTGTTCAATTGCGTGGCAATGGACCATCAGTAAGTGGTTTAGTAAAAGTCATGGTAAGGATGGCGACTGATCGGTTACAAAACTTTTCTTCAGGGTGGTGGTAGACGTAACGTAAACCAGCAGTGGACACACGACTTGTTTGACGAGGATCGTCATAGTGGTCGTTCAGTTGTCTCACGACTAGGTCCTCGTGGTGGTGGTAATCGTCCAGGCCAAGGAGGTTCAGAGCTATTGGTTGAAAACCTTCATTACAATGTAGTCGAAAAGGATTTGCAGGTAAAAGTGGGGATTTGTGGGAGAGATGTAATATCATTGCTCTTGAGTCTCACACACATACCCTTCTTGTTGTATATAGGATTTGTTTGGTATGGTTGGACAAGTAGAAAGAGCTCGTATCACCTTTGATCGCTCTGGCCGTTCTACTGGTACTGCTCATGTAAGGTTTGCTCGCCAATCTGATGCTGAAAAGGCCCTTGACAAGTACAACAATGTTGAATTGGATGGTAAGTAACGCTATTCATATAACAAAAATCGAGAGAGGGTGATGCTCATATATTATTTGGGTGGATAGGTCAAGTGATGCGTATCCAAATGGCACCTTCTCGTCGTGGTGGTGATCGCTCAAATGGTGGAGGAGGATCAACGTATGTTATCCCGCGTTTTCTTTTGGTGCCAGTGACGCAAACATAGCATGATGGATATGCTCCTGCGCCCATTTTACGACAATTGTATTGGATCCTGATCCCATGATTCATTCTTTTATTTAGCAGAAGCAACGTTGGCCGAGGCGGTAGCGGACGACGTGGTGGCGGCGGCGGCGGCGGACGTGGTCGTCAAGGAGGTGATGGTGGCTCACGAAAGATTAGAAACGAAGCAGATTTGGATGAGGAAATGGAGGCATATATGAAATCAAATGAGGTAAGTTTGGTTGTGATTTGGATAATGAATCATGTCATTGATACAATTCCCTTTGTTTAGGATGGTGACGCGGATAAAATGGCTCTGGATTGAATGGAGCTTCCGTGACAATAAAGGCACACAGGAAATTGATCAACAGCGTCTCTCTCTCTCTCTCTCTCTCTCTCGAACTACAGAATGATTACTACTCCCTTCTCCTTACAATCAAGTGTTACACACAATACCCACCGTAAAAATGGCAGTAAGATGAACACCGCACACGTGTTGCAACATGCCGCCGCTCAATGATATAAAAGTGTTCCACAAAATCCATGCAAGTACAGCGTGATTATATTGTTGTAAAAAAAAAGTGGTTATACATATTGAATGAAGTTGGTGTAATTATTACATGCTTTCTATGAAAAGTGGATGTTGTGTTGATTGAATGCGAGAAGTAGTCTAAAAGAGGCATTGATGAGTATGGCTATAGGAAACAAAGAAAATGGATATCAAAGACTCACTTTAGGAAATCGTCCAAGTCACATTTGGCAGCACGGGTATCATTCATGCCTACTGATTCCAAAATACCCAATACTTTGCTCTTGATATCAAAATCACTCTCGATCATCTATTATCCTAATCAGTGATCCGCCCTCTTTTTTTCACTTGCTAGTATCCTTTCTTACCATTTCATGTGCTGAGCAATAAGTCTTGTAGTTTTGTTCGAGCATACTGAGAACGGTTGTTTGCTTGAAATTGGCGGCCAATGTCTTGTGTTTTCGTACAAAGAGAATACGTAAAAGACCATCAAATTCTTTTGGATCAACGGGTGGTGGTGGGTTCTTTGGCTCGAGACGAACGACGGATGATTCAACTTGGGGTGGAGGGCGGAAATTGTTCTTGCCAACTTTCATGACGTGATCGACCTTGGCATAAAGTTGGACATTGACAGACAAACGACAATAAAGCTCATCGCCAGGTCGTGCCACAAGGCGTAAAGCGAATTCACGTTGAAACATGAGAATAGCACATCTATTGTTGCCAATGGATCAATCATCATCACTTAATCACATTCATTGTTTCCTACTTACCTGAAAAGAGGTCGGTGCTCCAACAATTTGAATACCAATGGGGATGAAATTTGATAAGGTGTGTTACTGATGCAGACATCAAAGTAGGGCAACTCGGTCTTCATAAAATCGCCAATCATGATATGGAGTCGTCGTTGATCACCACTAGATACATGTAGATCCCATCAATATGAATTCCTAGGCTTGGTATCCTTGACTCCCTTACCTTGCTTGCACACGCTTTTGCAATTCAGCTGCAAGACGAGGATCCATTTCCACAGCAACCACCTTTTTGGCTTGGGCCAAGATCTTCACTGTCAAGTTACCAGTACCAGGACCAATTTCCAATACTGTATCCGAGGACACCAAGTTGGCCTGAACAAAAACCACCATGTCAGATCTATTATGCCATGCCCGATCTCTCTTCTCTTGCGACGGTTACCTTGTCAACAATGCCCTGGGCAACCAATGGATTCTTCAAAATGTGCTGACCGAGATCCTTGTTGAAGATTGGACCGAGTGATCGTGCATCGGTAGCAGACGCAGCTTGCTTTTTTGACTGTTTGGCGGTGAGTTTTGGCATAGTGGGATGAGAACAAGAAAAAAAAAATGCAACAGCGCCGGAGTCACGAGACAAAATGCAGGCTCATCGAGTTAGAGATCAGCTACTTTTACACTTATCAATCAATGCTCAACTCTTTGAAGGTGCTCAACACACATCTCATATCTACTATAACGCATGATCCCATCTACCTCGTAAAAGATGTACCCTCCTTGTTGAATAAAAGATGATACCATTAGAGTGCTTTGATTCGTATTTGGCTTATGGTGGATGTAAATCAGTGGAAACGAGAGAGGTGCACCTAATGCAAAAGATATCAACTTGCCCACTACATGACCAAAGATGTCACCAGTGCAAGGGGAGGATGATGTATTGATTTGACATGAAGGTCAAGGAACCTATCGGGCTACAGCACCGGTAGAAGATCGAACATCCGAGCTGGGGTTACAAAACCAGCAATCTCTCTAAAGCAGCTTTGCTCTCTCACTCTCTTACTTATACCGCCCAAAACACTTATGGACAACGGCACAAAACAATCGTCTTCCCCTCCACGTTACCATGCTGATCAAGCAACATACAGAGATTTGGTCATTTTCGAGGAACGGTTGCGTGGCAACATGACACGGCTGCAACGGAGGAAAAAGAAATATGAAGGTAAAGGTTTGGGGAGCCAATGGCGAGCATTGCATTGCAATTGACAATGGAGGGGTGTTTTTTTATAGCATTACTTGTTGGTATCCTTATATTGCTTGTCTACTTTTTCTATGTGGTGTTTCTTTCGCCGAGCAAGGTATGTATCAGGGTTGTTGAATGTTTATGCTATCCACCCCAAATCCCCCAAGTTTGGCAAAGTCTCTCCCTCTAATCCATCCATGCTGCCATTAGGATTTCTTTATCCATTTGCTGAATACAGCTGCATTGATAGCAGTAGCAGGCACCCTAGTATTCATCTATCGATCTGGCATCTATTCAGAGAAGATCGTATTTGCATCAGAGTGAGTATTATTATCATGCATGCCATGAGTGATGATGACATTGATTTCCATCTCCAGGTTTGTTCCCCACTGTAACCGTGCTCTTCGATCATTCAATTTACAATTCAATCGACGAGGGAATACCGGCATACTAAGCTTTTATCGACGCATTCCGCACGAATTACAACAAGGATTCGATGCCTATCGGAAGCAGTACCTGGCAAGGAAACGTGCACGGCAAGCAAAGCAAAAGGCATCATAATCACTCTCACAACAACTCTACAACGTATACCAACCAGCATGTGGATCCTTTAAACAACATGGCATGTTTTATTTGAGCCCTGTTTACATAATAGTTAAATACATTTCCTTTCTTCAAATAGTGTAAGAGAGCAAGAAGTGATTGTGTGTAATATAAATTAGAGCTTGGCTGCCTTGATATAAGAGAGATTATCCTTTCTGTGGGTGATGGTCTTCATCAATTCCTAAATGTACATAAAAAAGTGTTAGCTATGATGATGTAAAACGATTTTTTGCTATACTTGCCCCAAAGTGTTGTTTGCCTTGCTCAGAATTGACGGGGTTCTTTTGCACAACATCCCACAATGTTCCATATGGATTGCCTTCCTTTCGACCAAGTGCAGTGTTAAGCTCCTTGTCAGTGAAACCAAATGCATCTGTGAGACCAACAGCATTGTCGGCAATGTTGTTCAAAGCATGGTGGTATTCATCTTGAATCAACTCGGCAGTGGTAGGAGCAATGGTTTGAGTAGTGACAAGCGTTGCCAAGGCCGTGTTGGCTGCAAGGGACAAGAAGAACTAGAATCAAAATTGTTATTAGCACAAGGGGAGCTACTGCATCATGGATTAAAAACTTACCAGATCAGCAATTGATTTGATGACAGGGGCAAGAGCCGAGTATTGTGATGAAGATTGCAATTGATGAACCTTGTTGACAAGTTGTTGGAGGAGATGATATTCAGCATGAGCAAGGCAAATCTCCCAGCATTCAAGGTTGAGATCAGACCATGCACGACCACTTTGCACCTTTTTAGCAAGGTTAGCTGCCAAACGAGCTGCACGTGTACCAAGGATAGCCAATTGAGTGTTGGAATCCAATAATGAAGAAGCACCGTTAAGAGCCACAGGCTGCGTAAGATCACCTTGCTTGAGCAAGTTCAAATAATCCACCGTCTTGAGATTGACATCTTTGCCGGTAGCCAAGTTTTTGATTTGCTTCAAAAGAGCACGACCCACTTGCTGACAAAGTACAAAATTCTCGCCTTCATACGTGTTGGCAGGTACAAAGTTGGCAAATTGTTCAGAGACACCACTGAACACCGAGAAACCATGGCCACCCATTGTTTTGCGTGCTTCTTCGATACCCTCCGAACCACGGCGAGCACCCCATACCTTTAGCGCACAACTGGTAATATGCATCTCAGGAAGCATGTGAGCATCTTGTCTTGCCAACTGCTCGGTCATAAGATTGAAATCATCACCCAAGTTCATGCCACCCACGATCAAGGCATAAGCAGAAGCAATCAATGGGAACAAACGATGCTTGACGGAAGAATAGTGAATGACTTGGGACTCCAATCCATCCCCTGCCTTGGCATTAAATTGTCGACGCATTGTGCAGTATCTCACAGCCACCGTACACGCTCTAGCCAATCGCCAACCAGCATCCGATACAATGCCTACACGTAGCTTGACCATGCTTCCATATGACAGCTTGGAATGAACAGGTGGTGTGTATTCACCCGATTTGGAAACCTTGGCAAATCGCATCAACATGTTGTCTCGAGGAATGCGAACATGATCGAAAAAGGCAACTAGAAGAATCAAACCACGTCAACCATCATGCATCTTAGTACTACCAAGTAATTCCACAACTTACATCCATTATCGGTAACACTGAATCCACCATACGCCTTGGGGCCTATCATTGAGCATGTTAATCATGATGATTGTCATCTATCAAAAGGCATTTGTGTATTACCGATATCGCCAACAGTGACGCCCTTGACAGGTTTGTGGTCAACTAAGGGGGGCAGGCAAACATGTGCATCAGCTGACATGCGGCATATCCGAAAATCTTTTGTGTTACCTGGCGATCGAATAGGCACAATGAAAATGTGAGGACCATAGTTCTTGCCCTTGAGAATCAATTGGGCCTATGATGTATCATACCCCCCGTGTTAGCAAATGGACTCCTCTACATGATGATGCTAGATGTTGGTACCTGTAGAACAGCATGGGTGGCTGCAACACCTAAACCACCGATCCACCACTTTGCAGCCTAATAGCATGTATGTAAGATAGGTTAAAGTCCACTCATCAGAGGATATTCTCCCTCACAATACATACCGTGATATCAGGGCTGTTGATAATGAATTCATCGGTGGCTTCATCAAAGGTGGCAGTGGTTTGTAGACCAACGACATTGGATCCGTGACTAGAGAGTAAAGGAAGTTGGTTTGTACGGGGTGAAAAACAAGGAGATGATGATGACAGGTTGCTGCACAACATACCTCAACTCCGTTTGTGCGTAACAACCAAGGATGGCATGTCGCTTGGATGCTGTCAACCATTTTGCAATTTGCTCATCTGTGCCTTGAGACTGAATGACTGGTATGAAAGCTACAATGACATCAATGCATTAGATTGCTTAAAGGATTTCAAGGTGTTGCTACCATTACATACCTCCATAGTTGAGTGTGAGCTAAAAGTAGAAAGCATGAAAAACATGTCAACGCTCGGATCGTTTGCATATAAGGGGGGTGGTGTGCGTCAACATACCGGTGTGGGGTATTCTGAAATGGCGATCATTTGCAGGTATTCTTCAAAGGACATGTTGCGTTCTTCGGCAATTTCAATCATGCGTCTTGCAGCAACAATCGAATCAGCAAGTTGCTATATGGATAACATGGCGTGTTTAATATCATGAAATGGGCATGTCAATGATAGTAGTTCTACCTCTTGACGGCTTTGAAAAGCGGCACGAGAGCTGTCAATTGCTGGTTCATTTTCCAATATTTGTCGTATTTGCTGTCGCTTGGCTAAGGCTTCAGGGCCACCACGGATAAACGTCGTCAACAAGTCGACTGGGAATGTGGCCTTTTGGCGGGCAGCATTGAGGTCAATGACCGATTGTTGTAGTTGATTGGAGTTGGCCATGGGGGTTCAATGTTAAAAGAAAGAGAGGTGGAGAGAGAAAAGAAAGAGCTTGGGGAGGGTGAAAAGTGAACAAGGTACGGAATAAATGAGCGCGTGTGGCACATACATAGTAATAGTAGTAAGCTGATCCCCAGGGCATAGCTGAACTGCTCTATATGTCATTTGGTATGAGTAAACTCACACGGCCGTGCGAATTGATTGGAGGAACCCCACGTTGATCGCATTACGGTAAAACCTTATTGCCAATGCATTACAATTGCTTTTTTTTATCACGTACAAATGTTGAACAAGGGGAGGAGAATGATGATGATGCTACTACTACTTTAAGAAGGCATACCATCCTTATGAGTGGCTGCCCATTGATAGTAATACAAAAGAGCGATGGTAGGTTGTCCGACTACACAGAATGATATCCTATACGCAATGCATTAGTTTTCACGTGTCAATCATCACCGCTTACTATTCCTTACCAAAAGATGGTGTTTCCTAATGCACTATCCTTGCCACGCCACTTTTCCAATGCACGTGTAAGTGCAATAAGAGGGATTTGACCAAACATGCCCCAGAATGCAAAGCCTGTAATAGCATGGGTAGGGACACCAACAAGGACTTCATGCAACACAGCGGACACCAAAAAGACCAACAGCTGACATACGGCTGGCGACATGCCCTTTTGCACACTAGGAATGTACACGTGACGCTTGAAGAAAAGATAGACAGGTCGATTCCATAATCGCCAATAGGTCGCCAAGTTGCCTGAATTCCACCATGCAAGATAAAAGGTACGGTCACCAAATCGTAACACCTCACTAAGCGCATTCAAGAACGCGTGGAACAAGGCATAAAACATAAGCAGCCAAATGACAACAGCCGTAGTGGATAACTTGAGAACACGTTCGATGATGACCACCAAGTTACGATCTTCGAGTGCACGCAAGGAATTGGCCAAAGTGGGTTTTGCATATTGCTCGGTCAAGACATACATCATCACAAGGCAAACGACGAGTTCGCCTACACGCTTGAGGAAGAAAGTGGCTCGGAACTCGGGAGAGCGTGGATAAGAGGGTTGATAACAGAGCGTGGGCGCAAAGAAGAAATAGACCAAATTGGATGGATGAATATTGTTGGGGTATCTTGCATCCTTATCTTCCACCTCGTTATCCTCATCATCATCATCCTCATCATCATCCTGTTGATCCAATTTTCCATCCACATAGAGTTGACGCAATTCACGATTGACGAGTGCATAGGAAGTGAGTTTGAGAAAGGCAATGAGACAAATGACGACCACAGCGGAGCCAACTATATGTGTATGTGTACACAAGCACAAACCACCCAGTGAGTAACTCAAGCCCACGTGCTTTTGATATACCGAAATCCCTTACGTACCGAGTGGATGGTAAATCTTGGTGTATACAATGTACGATGGGTATGCAAGTAAGAATGTCAAATGAATAATGTGCATGGCTGATGCTACGCGCTCCAATACGGCCACTTTGCTCTGTACATCCGGCTTGGTGTCCCTTGCCCAGATAGCTAATTTGGCCATAGCGTATTCCACCACCATGCTGATCCCCAAGCTGAGAGGTACACTGAGCCACGCCAATACAAATAAACCATAATCTTGATAGGGAATGTAGCTGTGTGGCAATCGAATAAGAAGACCATACTTCATCCAATTCTCAATGATAAGTCGAATGTTGCTTGCACCCAATACCAGCACTACAACAGACATGTAAGTTTTGACATGTTGTTCATCATCATGTTGTTGTCTTCTTCTCCTACTTACTTCCTAAGCGAATGAATCCATTGTAGTTTTCTGGTGGAGCTTCCTTTGATAAGACTGAGGCCTTGCTTAACGTGTGAATAGGGATGGTGTGTGTCAACCCCTGATACGTCTGGCGTTTCTTTTTGTCTTCGTGCTTCTCTTCGAGAACAGTGGACACTCTTCGACTGGTAATGTGGAAATCGCTTCGGTGTCGAATGTCAGACTGATCGTCCTCACTATCGGTGACCACCTTGATGGGCCGACGATGAAGGGTTGTGGCCATGGTGAAGAATACAAAAGAGAAAGAGAGATAAAGAAAGAAAGAGAGCGTGTGTGTGTGTGTGTGAAGGATTAAACGTTGAGCGGACACCCAAAGGATTTAATGATTCCTGCTTCGGCTTGCATGTGAAGACTGGTCCCCCTCACACCTCTCTTTCCTCCCGTCAACAATGTTTTCCCGCTCACTCGTTCAACGTGCTGCATACACCACCTTCAATAAACCCGGCCCTATACCTCTTGGCAACAAGAAACAACAACAAGAAATGCTTGACCTCATTCGCAAAAAGCAAGAACAGGATTTGAAATCAGAAGGCGAACTCCATGACGACGCTCTCAAACCTCCCAAACCTGATTTCGAAGGCCACGTCAACCCAAAGACAGGCGAAGTAAACGGCCCAAAGAACGAGCCATTGAAACATGGTGATTGGAGCTTCCAAGGACGGGTAACTGATTTTTAGTCATTATCAACCATCATTGTACATAGCCAATATCTCGTGTAATACAAGACCCACTTTGATTACAATATACATTTTATTAGAGAGAGTGTGTGTGTCATTTAGTTGTCAGACAACACCTTGGAGAAAAAGTTAGCAGTGAGTTGAATAGCTTCTGTGGCACGCTTCTTATTAAGTTCATCAGTGTAATCACCACGAGCAGCAGCAAAACCGTGAGGCATATCTATGATTGTTGTTTGATACATTGTCAACATCTCATTGTTGTTGCCACACTATAAATCATGATGTCTCTTACCATCAAAGCGGCGGTGTGCGCACTTGTCACCAAAAGGCTTCTGAGACACGACCTTCATGTATTCAGTCTAAATGATAGAGAATGAGCCTTTTGCTTTTAAGCTTATCCTTCCCCACTGTTGCCATCGTTACCATATCAGGTTCATCCTTGCTGGGAAGAGCAAGGAGAGGAGCACCAGCCTTTTCGGCATCCTTGACATCAACAAAGGAGGGATGGACAAGCGAGGCACCACCAAAGAATGAGTCGATGGCGGTCATTTGAACAGCAATCTAAAACATGCGTTAACGATGATGATACATTGTGTGCTACAAACAAGAGATGATCCTCATTGTTCTTCTTCCACCCCACCCCCCTCCCACACAAACCTTGGCACCCCAGCAGAAACCGACAAGGCCAGCCTTAGTAACGCCTTGACCCTGAAGCCATTCAGCAACAGACTTGATTTGAGGAGCAACCTAAAATACCATACATTTGGACGATGAATACATATAATGGATAATGCACCTAGTAGTGTGAAACATACCACTTCAATGGCGCCAACCTTGCCAATCCAAGCAATAAGAGCTTGCATGTCACCCATCTTTTCTTCAGTCCAAGGCTCACCACGGAAAAAGTCGGGCATCACAACCTTGTAACCACATTCCTTGGCAAGGATGTCGCAAAACTGCTTGGTGTTGTTGCTAACACACACGCAAGTATGTTAATTTCTTTCTCATAAAGCATTTGCGCTCATACACTTACTGGGGGCCGAAGATATCGTAAATGACGAGAATGGCCTTCTTGGCATCCTAACATCATGACACATCTATTAGTCAGCCACCCTTGAAAACAAGATACTACACCCCGGGGATCATTTTCTTACCTTAGGACCAACAACATAGACGGGAAGCTCATCAGCTCCAACCTTTTCGATGGTACCAACAGCCTGGTAGTTGCTGGCAACAGGAGGAATTGTACAACAAGCGTGTGAGTGCGACATTCTATATAGTGTGTAAAGGGGGAGAAAAAGCGGCGCGCCTTTCAACCCGGAGCTTCGATTTCATATAAATCCTGAGTGTCGGGCAACCAAGGTTGGTGGGTTTGGTGTGATACAGCCATCCAATGATCCTCCTTCTTCTCAATGTCAGCGGGTTTTTCTTTTCGCATACACCATCATCACGCGTTTATTTCCCCTCTTGAGGATGTTTCTCATTTTGACAGTGGAGAAAAGTATACCCATAATAACATCTATTATATCATCATCTACCCACAATATTGATCCCCCTTCCTCGGAATGATCTAGAAGAGTGTCATTGTGGATGAACAAAGAAACATGGCATTACTTCACCTTCTCATTAAAGTAGAATGAGCATCCAACCTCCTTTTCGACATTCAGTGACATCTACTACATTGTATGTACGAGCCGAAGCATCATCATTGACCGCTTTATTGAATTAAATGCATAATCAAGTTCACAATCATATTCAATCCTTCGACATCTATGACAATCCGGGTATCTCATCTACGAATGTGGTGCATGTATGCTACATGTTGTTGTTAACCTTAGGCGAGTGGGGATGGTGATCGGCTTGAAGCCGACGATAGCCAAGTCGAATTTCTGTTGTTGTCAAAAGTCTTGCTCCGCTCCCACAACTTTTCCTTCAGCGACGATCTCGAAAGCCATGGTCCAGAAAGCCTGCTTGAAATGCAAGACCGCTGATGCCACAGTGCTCATTCGACATGCATACTACTGCCAGTGCGTATCCAAATGGGGAGACGACTTGAATCAACCACCACCATTAACTCTTGGATCTGTAGAACTTGCTTCGTCTATGCTGTTATTGGCAAGTACAGGACAATCATAAACAAATCGAAGACGATCGCACGCATCAAGGGCAAGGTGTTGCTTGCATGTTCTGGAGGACCTAGCTCAATGTGAGTAGCTACTTCGTGGGTTGTTGTTTGTATCATGTTACTAACAACGCTTTAATAGTGCCATGCTCGACCTGACCAAAGATTTCATGCACGTTGAGCCTCATCAAAAGAAAAAGATCCAACTATTGGAGTCAGCTACCATTTGTCATATCGATGAATCTGCACTCTTCCAAGATCAAGTAGGCGGATGATGTTGGGTTGAAATCTCGAGTGGTTGATTGACAATCATTCAACTCTATAGAAAGACACGGCTGCACATTTGGAACGGATAGCCAAGGAGCATTTCCCAAAGATGGATTTTATCACACAGCCCATGGAAGACGTCTTTTCCCCTGAATTTCTTGGTGATCAATCGTTTTCAAGTGCATTGAAGCCAGTGGACGGATCCAATGATTATGGTAATGTTAAAAGGGATTCATTTGTGGATGTTCATATCATTGATTGTGGGAACCGTGTCTCTAGAGCTGTTGACCCAAGTCATTGATCAAAAGCTGCCTTCCACTCGCGATGAATGTGCCGAAGCATTAAGAGATCTGTTTGCTGGTATTGGGAAGAATTCGGCCAAGGAAGACCTTTACTGGCACATTAAACAAGCTATGTTGGTGAACATTGCCCGCCGTGAAAAGTGAGTAATCAAGGTGAACTGAGCCTTTCTGGATGCAACTAACCAAGGATCAATAGATGTTCGTATATCTTCATGGCCGATTCAGCTACACGCCAGGCGATTAAGATGATTTCGATGACGAGCAAAGGAAGGGGTTATAGCATTCCATTGGATGTTGGTGCCGAGAACGATACCAGTTTTTCAGATGTGGCTATCTTGAGGCCTATGAAGGATATGTTGGCTAAAGAGATCGGATTGTACAATCGGTTCCGAGGCTTGGATGACTTTGTTACTGCGCCCACCAACTTTGGTACGAGAGCACCGGTCAAAAGCTCCATTGAAAAACTCACAGAACGTAAGTTGATGAATGATCTCGATATAGATTTTAGGTCTCATATTGTATGTCTATTTTAGATTTCATCGCCACACTTGACCGCGGCTTTCCATCCACTGTGAGCACGATTTCTCGGACAACATCCAAATTGACACCATCAAGCGATATAGACATGAACCAGACCTGTGCCATGTGCCATATGTGAGTATAGCGTATTCATCATGCATTTGGAGATCCGGATACTAAAGCATTTTTTTTCATTTAGGCCATATGAAAATGGTATTGAAGATTGGAGAAGGAGGATCACTGTTTCACGTGCAAAGGACCAAGAACAAGCACCTGCTCAAGAGACCAACGATGCTTCACTTGTCGATGTCAACCAATCCTTGTGCTACAGCTGCCAAGTTGATCTGAAAGATTACAAACCCAACACCATTGAGAAGCTTCCTCCATACATTGCCCAAACGATTCTTCAAGAAAAGAAGCAAGATAACCTTAGAGAGCAGATCAAAGACTTTATTCTCGATGACAATTTATAAATCTGTATTTTTACCACTGCTACATTGTTGAAGGGATGTTTGATATAAGCCATTGACATAAGGGACCAAGCATTCAAAGTTCCACTTGACTGAGTTTTTCATCCGTCAGAA
>NW_026695326.1:658279-696252 GCF_029851405.1 Lichtheimia ornata
GCTGGCAGTATCCACACACTGCTGAAGAAGAACAATGACCACGCCAAGCTTTTACTCCATGCCAAAGACATGGTTGATGCAAATTCAAAGTATTCAAGCGTTCACTGCCGGAAGGTGTTTTGTATTTTGTATGATGGTAAGGAGCGAAAATGCATATAGCTGCATGATGGACCTTTTATTAATCATTGCATTTGTAGAGATGAGCATCACGTTGGATATCTTGGTCAATGCAGAGGATGTCTATCTATCAAATCATCGCCAACGACGTTGCAGAACGGCTATTATTGCGATTTTGCTTTCCCTTCATCACTCACAATGCCAAAGGTCAACGTGTTGCATCATGTGGTCGCTCAACATTTGACAAACAAAATGATATGTATTTTCGTGTCCTTGTCAAGTATCGGATTAGAAGTCATTGCCTACTACAGAAAAAGACGATCACCTTTCACGAGCCATTCACCGACACAAGGTGCGTTTATTACAAGATCGGCTGTTTTCACCATGTGGACACGTGTTTGAGACGCTTTGAGCTTTATGATCAGTGGCATAGTTGGAACTTGATAAGGCACCCACCCTTTCACTGTCTCCAAACCGACATCATCATGACTTCAAGTCTTTTCCATATTTCTCTTTGACCGATCACCATACTGAAAACGCTGCGTACTTTCTTATGTGGGGCCGAGCAAGTGATACCGTGCGTTTGGATGCCGTACTAGTCCTATTTATAACGTATGACCTATTATAAGTAGTCCCATCGTTAGTATTATTGAATTGTAGTCATCTCTATCACATTTGATACCCCTACATTATCTAAACCAAGCAATAAAATCAATGTGGATAGCATACGTTTGACCGACAATAAGCTTGTGAACCATGCATATAGAGTTTGAATGGCAAAAACTGCTGATCTTGGTTACTTCTCCTTTGCCCAGCAATTCAACTTTCGGAGATGAGGGACGCGACCCAGAATATGCAACGATCGCAGCAATTCGCTGACTACGCATTTACGTTCTTAGATATATAAGAGGCCTTCTATGCAAATGGAGGCATCCGCCTGCAACGTTCTTTAATCCCTTTCTACAAGGTTGATAACGGCTATAAGCACTATCCATGATATTTTTATTTCAAATGATCAAATTTAGTCTTGAATTTTCCATTCAACAACCATATGGCGTGATGCGAAAGTATGTAAAGCATAACGAGCCCTCTTCAAGTTTCATTTCATGGTGCGTAAGCAAGGCTTCATGCTTTAGTGTTGGCAGCAAGATCGAACCACAAGGGCCTCTACAGAGGTATTTGCCATATGACTGGATCGCTTTCGAGAATGTCTAGGTGATAGATTGATTGGGTGGAAGGATGTTAGGTTAAACATAAAAAGGAAAGTGGGGAGGCCTAAGCCAAATGCTGATTTATTTCCTAAAGTGGGTCTTGAAAGCAGCTGTCAAAAAAGTAGTAAAAGTGTGTGCATGGTTACACGTGTGTTGACTTGGAGATGTATAGTTGCATCTTCTCCATCCCCGGTACGCTATTTAAAACAATCCGTTGCTAAGCAAGCAAGTGCAATTGCAATGATAAATTAGATAGCCACGTACGTAATAATGATGGTTTGCCTGCTTTTGCCCTGAAAACTTCCGACATAATCCACGCCACGAGAAAAGATGAAAAAGAGGGCTTTGACGAGTTGTGTCCCAACCCAATGTATCCCAGCAGTTTATCCTTGTCTTTGTTCTCACACAACCTTACTCTTTTCTCCTTCTCCTTCTTCTTCCCCTCCTCCTTCTTTCTCTTGCGTTTACAATCGTTCTACTCTGCCCAGAGGGCAGCACTGCCAGCCATCACACCTCCAATTCAGCATGCAGTTTGTGATCCGCACGTCAACTTGTCAGACAATATGCACGCTTCACCATTTGCAGCTTATGCTCTCGTTCATTGCTGTCAAACATTCCCATGTCCAACAGATTCTGGGTAACTTGGAAACTACCTCTTGTGATAGTAGTGAAGGCTCTTTATTGATAGAGGATATAGGTTTTATACGCGACGAAGGTGTCTACAGCGAGGATGGGCCTATCGATTTAGACACGTTTCTTCTACAGCTACAAGCATTGATTGCTCGGCTACGATACACCAATCCATTGATGGACCTGGAGATTGCTTGGGATATCGTGAATAAGAATGAATCGGTATGCATTCTTTTGGGAGGAACTTCAGGATGTGGCAAATCCACGTTGGCGAGTCTACTTGCTCATAGGTAAGGAAGGAAAAACGGGAGGGAGGGAGGAGTAGGATTATGATTTTGTACAAGGGAAGGAGGAGATAGCTTATTGTTGCGCAGGATCGGCATCACAACTGTACTATCGACAGACCATGTGCGCAGCTTGCTCCGCAGCTTTGATCCAAAGAAAAAGTCGGCCATCTTGTGGGCGTCTTCTTACCATGCCGGTGAATCCTCAAATGATAACTCTACCGATGAAGGAGTGGTTACTGGATATGAAGCACAAAGTCAATTGCTATTCGACAGCCTCGATCAAATGATTACCGGTTTTCGTCAACGAAAGGAAAGCTTAGTCATTGAGGTAAACAGCGACCACCACACCCAACCTCTTTTGGAAGCAACAAATAATCTGACGCACACGTGTGTGACAGGGTGTAGGATTATCAGTGGCCAACATTAAACGTCTCGCCGAAAAGCATCCCAATTGCATCCCACTTATTGTTTACATTAGCAACGAGGTAGGCTAATGATGATAATGTATGTATATAGGGATCGTTACTTACATGTTTCAATATAGCAAAAGCACACTGAAAGATTCGCCATTCGAGCCAAATACATGACCGTCGCCCCTCGATCCAACAAGTATATACGCTATTTTGATAACATACGATTGATTCAGTCCCATCTCTGCCAACAAGCGGACGAATGGATGGTACGTATACGTGGAAAGCACGAGGTGACGATGAGCAAGGTTATTTATTGGGATACTACTAGATACCCAAGGTGGATAACACCAATGTGGATAGGAGTTTGGCTATTCTACATATGACTGTGGTAAGGTATTTTTTCATTGATGAGATGGCGATCCATGTTAACGCTTGCTTTCATGAACCAGCTCCATGTTCTAGCCCGCTTAAGAGTGCAGCATAAGATATTCACACCGCATCCAGTGACACACAAATTCGACATTGTGCATACCGAATTCGCCAAGGTACACCACGCTACCTGGAGTTCCAAGCAAATGCTTAGGCAAATACGACAAAATGTAAGTGTTGTCAATGTGATGGATATACCATGGGTGTTAACGCGTGTTGTTGCAGTCATTACGTGCACGCAATGACACATCAAGGATATCAACTACCACTACCACCACCAAACATGAAACAGAAGGACGAGAACAACAACAACAACGACCAAAACAAAGCAACAATCAAGGAGCATCATCCACAAATACAATCATGTCCAAGCCTTCAAGTATGCTATTAGCATGTCAAGCGCGTTGGAAAGGTGTTGTACGATCATGGACAAATCGTTCATAGTGCGCACTTTATACATTCATGCCTATTTTTTCTTCGCATTGCATATTCCTTTTTGTATTTTAAAGTATTCATTCCCATCCCCCTCTTTCCCTGTATTGTGATCGTGGGTCCAACAAGATCAACGACGACATTAATAATTCCTCAATGGCACTTGTATCATATTACACAAAAGATGACTATCTATTATCGGTGATGGTTCGGAATAAATGGCTATGATTAGCGTGTTATATCGGTATTCGTGGTAGTAGATCGACGGCATCTCTATAATGGGATTCTTCCATGGTGACACAAATTGAGCAATAGGTTCAGGGTTTTGTGTGTTGGCATCCAAAGCAATAGAGCGACCGGGTAAAAGGATAACAAAATCTCACTTTGAAAATCTTTTACGTATGTCATTGAAAGGGATGTCATTCTATAATTGGGAACTTTTATGTTGTCAACTGCAAAAAGGTCGTTATTGGGCATCTATGATGAAAACGTGTCTTGAGTGTATCATGGTGGGGGTGGAATGTGATCTAGCCTCGTTACACGGGAGTTGTAAGGGGATCCAACCATAAATGGATGACTACCATGCTGTACAGCTTAAAGTCAATGTGCTCAAAGAAGAACGGGTGTTTATTGTTGCCTCTTTCTTTTGCTCATGCCGACCCTTAGCCGACACGGTGCCCAATGACTCCAATTCAACGACAGCTTGTTGCCATCGATGAAGGCTTCTCATCTGGTGGAGTTGGATCCTCTGAAACACCCGATTCCTGCATCGGTCCACCGACTCCTTCCTTTGACAGTACAACTCTATCCAACAATGGGGATCCTCCTAGCCATGTCTCTTTTTCAGACTACCAACCCCACTTCCATTCCAAAATGACGAGAACCGAATGGCTCACACCCGAGAATAAGAGGTAGACGACCAAGTAGCAATGACGACTTGTGCATGTCAACTGACACTGTGCGAGGGTTTATTATAGCAAGGCACCATCGTCCATTTCATCACGCTCATCTGACAAGCAGCCATTTGTCCAATCAATCAGTCATTATGCATCATCGATTTCATCAGCCATTCGACGCGTACATCCCCTTGATGATATTCGACAAGAGCAATCATCCGACGAAGATGATGATGACGATCCAGTAACATCATCATCAACAACAACAAGACAACCACCACCACCACAATCAAGTATTCCCATCATTCGAAGAGAACCACCCACCAATACCAATACACCAGCATCATCATTTCTTCAAGTACCCAAACCAGCATCATCAATGCAACAAAGTGTGACATCACTTGCATCCGCAACCTCACGTTCAACAGTACCCCTGACAGCTGTGGATGAAATGTCGACTACAGGAGATGGCATCTTGATGAGAGGAAAGCTCCTGTGTGCCATTTACATGAAATGGTTCAGTCGGCGTGTCTCTATGAGTGAAGCAACCCAAGAGCATTTGCGATTGCGTCAAACACGACTTAGTTGGCGGCAATTTGAAGCAGTTCTCAGGCACGATCGACTCCAATTGTACCTGGTTACGGTAAGTCAACAAAGAAATTGCTATACAAAGAGTTACTCATTGTATTATTCTATATAGAATCTTGTCATCAAAACACGACGACTTGCCCATACGATTTATCTTCGACCCCAAAGATCCAAGAACATTCACAATGTCCGTTTGAGCCTTGTATCACCTTTGGATTTCACTTGGCGACTTGAATTTGAATCATGCCAAGGGCGCACGGTCCAGTTTTACTTTTGCTCACGTACCGTTCCACAATCACAAGCTTGGTATATGGCTCTTTACCGACACTCCACCATCATCACTACACCACTACCATCGTTGATCGATTTGTATATACCCTCTTACAACAACTTACTGATACGCCTACCACTCGCCCAATGTGACCTCAAGATCAATAATCATAATATCCGTGCACATGACATCAAACGTGCTGTTCTTTCCTTGATGGAGCGACAAGATATCAAGCCTGATCACTGGACAATGAAAAATGTGCAATTGTGCTGGCATCGAGAAGGACAACAATACCAATGGATTCCAGATACCAATTTCATTGTGGATCCTCAACTCATTGAAAAGGTACATAAAGGGGGCGGTACATTTCATTTTATTTGTTTGTAAAATAGCAGCTGATGTATAAAGTACATAGACCCATACATTGCAATTAAGATATCGACCACAACGACTGCGCCCTGAAGAAGTAAGTTTTCATTGGCTTTGATGTGTGGGGATGTTCTATTTATCATTGATAAATGTTGACATGTTAATGTATAGAATACGCCGAGACCTGTGATGGAAGGAGATCTTGTTTTACAAACCGATTTGCAAGGGAATGAGCTCAAGAATGCAAGATCAGTGTACGCCATGATTGAAGGGAATTTGATGTTTTTGCTGGATCCGATCAAGGCATCACGACCCCCTGGTGCTGAAGAACCCAATGATTCACCTCGATGGTCGTTTGCTCGTATATCAGGGGCAACTCTTATCTCAGCACGGGCCAAGCGGGGTTTTCGATCCGTTACCCGCTTTTTCCATCACAACAATAATGAGCAGATATCAGTGCATGGTGCCGAGAAAGAATGTCGACGACGTGCCAAGAATATCACCCATGCTTTTGCTGTATTGGATCTTACACGAGGAACACGCGTACGTCGACGACAACAAACAAACGTTGAACAAGTCATACAACAACGAGCGTTTGAGATCCATATCGACAATGTTGTTTTGCAAATGGAAGCACCCACCATGCACACCATGTTTGAATGGATACAATGGATACACAAACTATTACAAACACTTGGACGGCAGCTTAGTCGAGACGTGGTTCCATTGATTGGCCAGGCACGATTAGGTTTCAGGATTGAGCGACGTTGGAAAGGAGTCCTGGTAATGTCTGAGATCTGAAACATAGATGAGAGAGGGGAGGTAGAGAGCACGTCATATTGATTTTTACATTACCTATTTAGCACGCTGGCATGTTGTATGTTCGTCAGGACTACTTGGACACCTTCAAGCAACGCTATTGTGTATTGATACCTGGCAAAAAATTGGTTTTATTTCGTACCTGTCGACGTAAACGATGCTCTGGCGCAGCACAACAGCATTGGACATCTTATGAGCATTTCGCTACGCTCAAATTGGATCGTGTCTATATCCATGGAGACGATGCTCAGCAACATGAAAGCAAGGCCACACGACAACCACCAAGGATCTATTCAGATGGCACCGTTGTATCCAGCCAAGATAGTAGCAGTAATGCTGAGTGTTCCTTTGTGATTTGGCAAACCGCTCAAAGGCACATCTTGGTCACGTTACGCGAACGACTTTCGACATTCAAATTTGGGCATCGACTTGGACGTAAAGGAACCGTATGGGTTTTCCTTGCTCGTAGCGAAGAGGAAAAGTCTGCATGGATGTGGGCCTTACATCAAGCCATTGAATAGCAAGTCTCGTGACGATAGCACTGGACAACGCCTTGGAGGAGGTTGAAAAAAAGCTCATTTTACTCATTTCTCTCACGGACCCACACTTTCAACTCTCTTTTCTCTCTCTCTCTTTTCCCATTGTTTTCTTTGGTCCCACCTATATACACACACCCACACATCTGCTTGCAGTTTTGTACTACACAAAAGATTCATCATGTATGTAGTGTGTCAAATTCATATAGCTGCCACCTTCATCATTGTACAAATAACATCTATTCACATTGGCAATAATATGAAAATAGAGTAATGCCATCCACGTCTAATGTAGCCCCACGAAAGATTGGCCATGTCAAGTTTTTTAATTCAGTCAAGGGTTACGGCTTCATTATCCCTGACGATAGCACTGCGGATCAACCTATTGTTGAAGGTAGATGACAACCTACGCAAAGTGTTTCATCTTGAGTCACCCCCTCTTCCTCCATATCTAATCCGTTCCTTTTGGCTTTGTCCTTTACAGTGTTTGTACACCACACAGCAATCAACGGCAATGGATTCAAAAGTCTGGCCGAGGTATGCTTACCATTTATGGACAATTGGTGATTGATCTACATGATAACCTGATCACTCTCCTTTTATCACTTACAACAATAGGGCGAGGAGGTAAATAAATATAGGACGTGGTGATAATGGTGTGGTCGCGTTAAACAGACCCTGCAATTTCATCTCCCCAAATTCCCCTACCAACACCCACATTCCATCCATTTTTTAGGTTGAGTATGATATGATTCAAGGCCCAAAAGGCATGCAAGCTGCCAATGTCTCTGGTCCAGGTGGTGTTCCTGTTCAAGGTGATCCAAACGCTCGTCGACCTTACCAGAATTATCACCGGTAAGCTTTTTATCTACTACTTGTTGTCTCTTTCTAAACGCTTATGAAGTAGGCGATTCCAAAATAATCGTGGCTCATCCGCAGCAGCCGTAGATGGAAGACAATATGGTAAATAGATACAATAATCCATGAATGCGTAGTAAGGGACATTGTATAGGCTGATGCATAGGTTGTTGCTAGGTTACCCCACCATGTATGGAATGATGCCACCAGGAGGAGGAGCTGCTGCACCACCACCACCTTATGGATATACAGCGTTTTATGGTCCATATCCTGCTGCTGCTGCTGCTGCACCTCCACCACCTCCACCACAAGCAGCAGCCATGAATGGCCAAGATAATAATGGACCCAATTCACCCCCAGCATTATTCCGACAACATGCACATCATCACCATCCACATCATCAACAACAACCTATGTTTGCATATTCCTATCAGCCTGGCATTTCTGGTGCTGCGGTATCTGATACATCAGCTGTGTATCCTCATTCACCCCCTACACCCATGGCTATGTATTATCCTTATCCACAACAACAGCCATATTTTATTCCATCCACAATGCAGGGTTTCGTATCGGCCTCAGCATCGTCAACTTCATCTTCCAATCAAAGTGCATCCAGCATCTCAAACAACACAACACCAACATGCGAACATGGACCATCAACCAACAACAAGCAAGCACAAGCACCAGCAGCCGTTCATCAAATGGCTGTAGCCGAAATCCCCACTTGAGAAGATGATGACACTACTACACAATGATCTGGTCCTCCTTACAAGTCCCCTTTTACAATCATCCTGTCGTATTATTATCACAATGTTGTGTTTAGGTGTATACATTGACGGCTGGTGCTGTCTGTTTTAACCTATTTCTCCTCTTCCAATACACCACCTCCCTTTTCATCCATCCCACCACCATCATCACTACTACCGTGATTGTTAATCCCAAGCAAAAACACAACACCTTTGCCAAGCCCCGTTCCCTACTACAATTGGAAAATGAAATTGTCTTTTGGAAAAAGATTATGCAGACAATAAAATGTTGTTGTCCTTGTAAACTCCCATCTATTCAATCACATGCATGCTAATAACAACAAAAGAAGGGGACCTTAATATCGTTTTGCTTTACCAATGTAATGGATATCAAGCTGCATGGCAGTTTTTCTTTGTCCTACTATATGCACGATCTCCTTGCATGCGATTGGCAACTTTCTCCTTTATACTTTATCAGGCTCACATGTCTTTCATACATCCAAAAGTCACCAGCTGTAGTAGTAAAAAGAAGGATGAACTTTGTTATAATAATGGAACAACATTCAGTGTCTATCATGACCCTCTTCTGATCTAATTTGGGAAAAGAACATTCTAAAAGGGATAGGATGTATCGACATAGGTGATAGATGGCACTGTAAATCCACTGAATCCATGCGAGGCAATGGCATACGTATAAGCACCCATGTGGGGCCAATAGAGCCAATCGCCTACTTGAAGATCGGGTAGCTTGGCGGTCTGTGTGATGCAATCGTAAGGTGTACAGGTGGGTCCCCATATGCTGCATTCGTATTTTGGTTCATGTTCCAAAGCAATCATGTCTTGAGCTTGAATCAATTTGCCGTTCCTTGTCATCACTACATATCCATAATAGGGTCATCATGCTAAGCACAGATCCACTTTTTTTTTGACACACAGACTTTACTCCGCTCGCACGTACCTTTAGCAACCGGTGATAAATTCTTGGCAGGAACACCACCGAAAAGACCAAAAACACCATCCAGCGTATAATCTATAGATGCATTGACTTGTTATAGAGGACACTCAACATGATCTCTTTTTACTTACACATGATGTGTTTTTGCTTTTGTGGAGTGAGTGTGCTGCGTTTGGCCATGATGCGTGTGCAAGTAGTGAAGGCCGTAGAGACGTAGAATCGACCTGGTTCGGCAATGACACGGATATGGGGTGGGAACAAAGAATCCAATTGCTCGCGGAGTACATTGGCAACATTCTCAAAAGTGGTTTGTCCTTCAAGACCGACACCTGGGAAACCGCCGCCCAAATCAAGAATAGTCATGTTGTGTCCCATGCTGGCTGCTTGATCAAATACACTGCGAGCACTAGAGAGTGCATCGGTAAAGGCCGATGCATCCATACAACCGGTCCCGATATGGAAGCTATGATGATGATAAAGGATCCAACACAATAATCAGCATCTTTTCCCACACATGCCTCTATGATGTTAAACCATTCTACATACCTTACACCAACAACAGGAAGCTCTAACTCACGAGCCTTCATCAATAATCCATCCACCGATTCCATGTGAGCTCCAAATTTGGCACTGACATTGCTGTAAGCTTTTGAGTTGTCCGTAAAGATTCTAAGAATAAGCTCGGCTTCGGGATAGGATTCTTTGATCTTATACAGCTCATCGATGTTGTCAAACGTCATGAGCGAAACATGGTGCTTGGCAGCATATTGAATATGCGTCACAGGTTTGGCAGGATTGGCAAAAACGATGCGACTAGGATGAACTTGAAGTTGCTCCAAAAGAGGTTGCATCTCAAACTTGCTTGCACAGTCAAAGCCAATACCCAAAGAAACAAGGAGCTTTAGGACTTGAGGGTCGTCATTGCATTTGACGGCTACATACGATGTACATGATTATTGCATATGCATGCGTTAGGATCCATGGCGAGAGAGAGAAAAAATAAAAGATGGCACATACCATAAAATGGTTCAACCCGAGGCAAGTGGGTCTTCCAACGCACATGTTGCCGGTATACATCACCGAGATCACATACAGTAAAGCATTCATCATCCCCATCAGACCATTTTTCAATCTTTTGTTGCATTGTTTGATAAACCATGGGTTCAGGTAAAGCATCCTTGCTTGATGGGGAGCGATCCAACGACTTGCCATTAGTTGCTGTTGTGTCCTTTTCTTTTGATGATGGAGGACTTTCAGGTAAAAAGGCCTTGTGGATAGGGAAGTTCACTTGGCCGGTGGGTGATGATGGTGCATCAATTGTATCAGCGTCAGAAGGCATAATGGATAATGTACGATAGAGAAAGTTTTAAGCGAAAGCAATCCGAAAAGTACTTTGAAATACTGCTTTTATAACCATGACAAAGAAACAAGTGACTCTTTATTCGTCGTCGGATTGTCCTAGGCTTTCGTTGTTTCCGATTAGAGGGGGTTGCATACAAAGGAGCTGGGGGGAGGGGGAAGTTGTGATCAGGTGCTCTTGATGATTGACGTACAATGAAAGTATCATTGATGAGGGTTTGGTGGATCTTTTTTATCCCTGACCACAAACTTAACTTTAAGGCCGAGTGATTCTTGTTACCTAAAACGTACTCAAAATTGCTTCTTTGTCTTTAGGTGATGGTGAAGCAAGGAGATGATCTCGACTCGATTACGGATAATCCCTTTCTTTGGTTCGGGAAGCATGAACGATGCAGAATCAAAGAAGGATCACGCTGCATCTGAAGTTGGTTTTGGTATTGGTACACCACATACATAATACAGCGCGTACATGTACAATGTATTACACACACCACACCAAAATCAATTATACCACCGTGATCCACCAATATGGGAACATTCGTTCAAGCCGCTGTGTACGCCACAGCCATGAAATCGATCACTTGCATCCTCACTTGGTCATCTACCCCTTTTACACAAGGTGGCCCAAGAGATCTTTGTACGACCCCGCTCACTCTTTTGACAACCGCGAAACAACGAATAGCAAGGCGATACTTTTTCCCACGTTACTTGTCTCATCATAATCACAGCATGATATTGTCATACGTTGCTAGATCGGGTGAACTAAAATCAACGTTCGTCTGTTTGCATGTCCTTAGATATGCAGGTCTTTGATGCATGAGATCGGTGTGCATGACGTCTTGTCAAGATCACAATCAAAGGCATTGCTATCAGCAAGAAAGGGGACCAGGCGATCGATGGTATGACCTACACGATAAAGTTTGCTCGGCTGCATGTTATGGCGTGAGGATGATAAAAGGCATGACGCTTTGATAATATCGCAACATAGCATAGCTGCACAGCAACAACATTGATAATGATCACCAGCAGGTAAAACATTGTGCCAGTGGGATGGAAGAAGGTTTGTCCTCTTTAAAAAAACATGGCTTGAACTACACACTACTACTCATTCGACTACTCAATGACCCTGAAAAGCTGATCGTCTTTTGTGTATCGATGCTCCGCTAGATACAGCAATGTGCTCTTTATTAGAAATGTGGCATCAGCTTTCTCGCATTAAAGAGTATATATGATAGGGTGATCTCCGGCATACCATGCATACATATTCTGCAGCAGCTTCTATCGTTGCGTTAATATACATACCATCCCCCCCTTTTGTAATTTTAGCTGATTCCATGGAAAAAGCCAGACATGCTATAAAGGACATGGCCATTCTCTACTCACTTGCGAGTGTCTTAACCAAGGGCACCATGTGGTTTTATAACTACTCGATCGCGTTGCTAGTCATTTTAGTGAGCGTTGTCAGTGCAGCTTCTTCGAATCTTCCTGTTGTCAACAACGATCGTACATATGCCACTACAACAACACGCACGGTCACATCACATAGCACCATCATCCCCCCTCCCTTGTCGACAACACACATTTACATGACCACGGTAGTCCACGAGGGGAACTATAATGAGACGCTTGTGGCATCCTTTGCTGTATCAGGTACAGCCTTGCCTGCAACGCTTCCTTCATACATGTCCAGTTATTTCTTATCAGTATTGTAAGTCCATAAGCAAGCATGTATAGAAATGCTATGATCATTCAACAAAGATTCTCGTTTTGATTTTCTAGCCACAACATGGAAGGTAAGCGTCTTGCTCCTCGCCTTGTATATACACATCCTCATTCACAATCCATCCACAGAATCTGTTAGTGCTATACTGCATAGTCTTATGACCGCTTCAAGCCATTCGGACTCAATCTCTGGTCATATTGCACCACCAGCTACCAGCCTTCCATCCCCCACATCGCCACCACCACACTCTGGGGTTTAGCGTCGTGGCTGTTTGTCCTATTTCAAATTGAACGTTTCTGGGAATTTCGTTATAGTGTTTAATAATGATCCAAAGAAAATGTCAAATCGATGCATAGTATTGATGAATGAATTCATGGGTTGGAAGGGAATGCTAACATGGAGGAGGATGTGGGGTTGTCAATTACTCGTCTGGATTGGCATAGGAGGATGCAGGTTCCTTGTTGGCACCTTTTCGGTTGTTTGCTAGCTAATAGAGATAAGAAACATGCACATTAATAACCTCTACTTTTAGCCACATGTAAAGATGTAAAACTTACTCGTTCCTTTTGTAGTCGATCATTCTTTTCCTTAAGCTTATCCTTTCTTGCTTGACTCTTACCACCACCACCAGCTGTCAATTCAACGTTGATTTGTTTCTTCTTGAACTTGGAACGATGCAATGCAAGAGCAGCCTAATCATAGTAGGAAGTAGAATAAGTACCCGAAAAGAAAACCGCCCTCTCCCCCCCAGATGCAGGGTCCTCGATCCACAAACACTTACATTTAAGGTTTCACTATCCTTGAATTCAACAAATGCAAATCCTTTTGGCTCGTTGGTGTCCTTGTGTGTCATCAAACGCACCGTAGGCAGCTCTCCAACCGATTCAAAATGGGCAGCCAGTTCCTGGCTAGTGGTATCCTTGGGCAAGTTGCCGACAAACAAAATGAATCGCTTCCCACCATCGTTATTGCCTTTGCCACCTCGTGAACGTCTCTTTTTCTTTGCTGGTTTATCTTGTTGAGCATCGTCATTGGCGCGTTTGGTCGAAGATCGATCAGCCTTTTGTTGAGTTGTGGATACTTCTTGTGGTTGATCCTCTTTCACATCGGATTCAGGAACGGCATTGGCTTCTGAGAGAGCATCACTCTCCTTTTTGCGATTGCGGAATGCAGCGGCTTTCTTTTCTCGTTTGGTGAGTTTCTTTTCTGGCATAATATAAAAAGTGAGGGAGGGAGGGAGAGACAAGAGGATGTCAGTGTGCCACGGCAACAAGCCACAACCGTTGCATTTGAAATTATGATCTTCCGCCCAATTCCACTTATGCAAGTGCCCTGCTGATCACCCTTGTTGCTTCTAAACGTCATTTTATTAAGGCTCTAACAAACTTTGAAATCAAGGTTGGATTACCAATGTCAACAGCGTATGGAAGAGATGAGATATTAGACGTAATGTGGAATCCAAAGTTACTTCTTGTAAACATCTAGTAGATGGCATGTAAGAAGGTCCTCAAGAAGGTGAAATAGCTCATAAACTTGGAGGGTTGAACGACTAGTTTCACACATAAAAGATACATTTAGAAATGAGCATCATGGCTTGACAAGGGATAGTTGAATGTATGGAGAAAATGAGTCAGCTAAATGGGAGCTATTGTTCACGAGTGCATAACATTGATTGATTATATGGATACCGTTGCCATAGTGAGGGAGAAGGGTGGTGTCGCCATGGCAAGCGGCGATACAAAATCCGATTGGGCGGGAGCCATGTGCGCTGCGGATGTGCAAAGGTCGCAAAGGCGGCACATTAAGCGATCTTTCTCTCCCCATTAACGTCGAGACAATGTCGAAAGTAAGTAGAATACGATGATGGATAAGAGATTTATTGAAAAGGATACATGCAAACGATGGATGGATGAATCGAAGCAATGGATGGATGAATGGATGAATGGGGCGGATTGAGATTTTGGAGACACCAAGTCAACTAACCTTTTGACCCTTCCTCTTCTTTTTTTTCTCTACAATGCAATAGTTTCACGAGTACCAGGTAAATAAATGCGACTATTCGATTCTAAAAGCAACACGTATTCGACGATGGTATTCATACTCGGAAATGATAATAGGTGGTCGGCCGTAAGCTCCCCTCTGAGAAGGAGCCCCATCCCAAGCTCTACCGCATGCGTGTGTTTGCTCCCAACACCGTTGTTGCCAAGTCCCGTTTCTGGTACTACTTGAAGAAGCTTCGCAAGGTCAAGAAGGCTGCTGGCGAAATCGTCTCTGTCAACGAGGTAAGATAAATCAATACAATGTGAGGCGAGGGAGGAGGATAAAGATTATTTACATATGCAATGTTCCTTCTAGATCTTCGAGAAGCACCCTGAGCAAATCAAGAACTTTGGTATCTGGATCCGCTACGATTCTCGTTCCGGTACCCACAACATGTACAAGGAATACCGTTCCATGTCCCGTGTTGAAGCTGTCGAGAACTGCTGTAAGTTGAATGAGGATAGCATAGTGGATGATGGATGATGTATACTTACAAGAAGATGTGGATAATAGACCAAGATATGGCTGCTCGTCATCGTGCTCGTTTCTCTTCGGTCCAAATTATGCGTGTTGCCGAAGTTAAGAGCGCTGATATTCGTCGCCAATACGTCAAGCAGCTCTTGGTTCCCAAGCTTGCTTTCCCTCTTCCCCACCGCATCCAGCGTGTCGACAAGTCCCAACGTCGCTTGTTCATTGCCAAGAGACCCACCACCTTCTACTAAGTGTTGTGTGCCTCTTTATCCTCAGCAATGGAATAAATGCTTTGGTCTCGTGCGTTTTCTGATCATTTAATACGTGTCTTTGTGTCTTTATTGATTGGGGGAGAAAGAGATATCGGGAAGACAAACGAATGGGGTAACTCAGAGGAGTTGTCATTGTCCCCCTCTTTTGTGTTATCACGTGAGCAACAAGGATTGGGGGAAGTTGTGTACATATTTCATCAGGTAACACAGACAGATCCACTTTTTTTTTCTCTCTCTCTTCTTCTACTTCTTCCAAACCACTGCTGCATGTTTCAAAGGAGTTGTCCTAGGCGTGCATCCAAATGGGCATTGGGTGTCTCTGCTGTGGCTGCAACAACATTGGCTACTCTCTATTCTTCTCACAACAAACCTATCCGCTCTCCTCTTCTTTTACCAACCGTTTATGCTGAAGCCAACAATTCACCCGATCGATCCCTCCATGACAAGAATGACAACAACAATAAGGATAAAGTCAACGAGCTTATCGGGAACCTCTTTCGGCGATCTGACATTGTACGCATGATGCACGTGCCTTCCATTCCTTCCATGACAGCCAAGCTACCGTCAACAGAGGAAATCAATGAGAAAATCGCCGAGTTGTATCCATCCTTCACCAGCCAGTTTGAATACCTCAAGCAAAGTTATGCGTATCTGTGGGATTTCCTTAGCATGGAAGACTTTCGCCATATGATGACCGAGATGGAGAAGGAAGCGAGTGATGAGAAAGCGTATCCAGAAGTTGCAGAGGATGCTCATGTCAGGTATTCATTCTTCACGTTGTCCGTGCGCATGTTCGTTCGTCCTTGTCTCACATGGCGGAATCTAGAATGGGTGTTTCGTTATCGGAGGGCGAGCAAGCCTTCTTACAAGCACGAAAAACACGCCAACGGGAAGCATTTGCAAATTTCATTGGTGTTCCTGTCAATCAAGTCGAAATACCCGATATCCCGGTCACTGGTATTGCTACAAGGTATGTAAGGAAAGGAGAAGGGGCAAATGGGATGCTGAAGAATTGACATCATCATGCAAATAGTGGTGGAGGATATCGTGCCATGGTGGGAAGTGCTGGCTATCTCAAAGCAATGAAGGATACTGGTGTTTTGGATACAGTGACTTATCTTGCAGGTAAAGAAAGGGTGGGTGGGGTGAACCATCATCGGCTATTGTGATCCGAACCACTAACTTGGGAATGAATTGCTGTAAAGGTGTTTCTGGATCGTGTTGGGGATTAGCTCAGCTCTACAGCCCGCTGACAGATACAAACTTTGAGACCATGAAGGATCATTTGAAGAGTCACGTGCATACACATCTTGCCAATATGAACAACTTTATCAGCATTCTTCAAGCAGCACCACAAAACAGCAAAATCCTTATGCAAGGCATCATTGAACGTTATTATCAACAAAATGGAGATATCAATCTTGTCGACATCTTTGGCATGATGCTTGGTGGAACATTGTTGACGAGGAAAAAGACAATATCAAAAGAGGAAAAGGATGACAGCACATTGGAAGAACCGGATGGCACCCTTATCAAGCCTTTGTTATTGGATCGTAAGACCATGAAGTTATCGAATCAGAGGAAGTATATCGAGGATGGATCACTGCCGATGCCCATTTACTGTGTCGTACGTCATGATATTGAAAGTGACCCTGATGAAGGAGATGTCTATCAATGGTTCGAGTTCACGCCTTTTGAAATGGGATCAGAGGAAATCAATGGTAAATTGATAAGGGAGGCTGTGTGTGTTGCTTATCATGCATGTCTAATACACCACGTAATAGCTTGGATTCCAGTATGGGCTTTTGGAAGAAAATTTGAACAAGGCAAAAACATCGAGCGCCTTCCAGAGCAAACAATGGGAATCATGATGGGGTAAGTAAGGGCTTTATACATGTATCATGAGGTATGGAAACTAATCTATGGCACAAATAGTGTGTTTGGATCAGCATTTGCAGCAAGCCTTTCGCACTTTTATCAAGAGATTCGAAGCTTTGTACCATCCTCAGCATTGGAGAAAGCAGATGGGCTTTTGCTTCAGTATCGTGATTCAATGTCAGTGTATCATCCTATTTCACCAGCATGGTTCCCCAACCCATTCTATCAGCTGCATGTTCAAGCATGGACACCTGTCATTGATCGCCTTATCAACTCCAAACGGCTATGTCTTGCTGATGCTGGTCTTGACAACAATATCCCATTCTACCCACTCTTGCGAAAAGGCCGTGATGTGGATGTAATCTTTGCCATTGATCTCAGTGCCGATATCCAGACCGCTCCTCATTTCGAAAGAGCTGAAGGTTATGTTCGACGACGAGGCATTGAAGGATGGCCAAAGGGAGCGGGTTGGCCAAAAGACAGTGAACAAGGACTCGGCACATGCACCGTTTTTGCATCCGAAGCAACTGAAAAACCTGAACAGCACGTTAGCAGCAATATGGATCCTGATCATCACCCAGTGACGCTCGTTTATTTCCCGTTGATCAGTAATCCCAACTATGATCCTGATTTTGATCCACAAACAGCTGAATTCTGCAGCACATGGAACTTTGTCTACACCCCTGATCAGGTGCAACAATTGATGGGACTCGCTGAAACCAACTGGAAGGACAATGTCGATCATGTCAGAGACGTATTACGAAAAGTTTGGGAACGCAAACGAGAACAGAGGTTAGCACGAGAACGAGCCATCAGCCAACAGCAAATCGCACAAATCGCATAACAATAAAATCTCATCATTCCTTTGCATGCATCATTCAATTCACATGTCTTCGATTCAATGATCTCCTTTATTTGCAATGAGCTATATCAGCAAAGCATCTTTACCCAAATGTCAGCGTCAACAATCGATCTGCCTTTCTTCCAACGGTCCTTGATGGCAACGATGATCTTGATATTGTTATTGTTATTTTGTACTTTGGTTGGATACGTTCATGGAGGTGGGTTACCGTATGTATGGATGCGATGAAGCATTACATTAACATCCAAATACATATGTAGGCGGATTCACTATACGATGCTGGGAGCAACTCAATGGGTACGTTTACTCTCAAAAGGAAGAACAATGACGTTTAATAACACAATGGTTGTAGCAAAAAGAACTTGCTCCAGGATGGTACTTGCCAAAACATCAACAATCAACATGACGGCTGGCATACTTTTACGAACGATGATTGGGTTTACTACCCTGAACAAGCAGGTAGGCACACAATGACAATCATTTTTATATACTTGCGTAAACTTTGACGCTTTTCAAAAGTCAACATATCCATGTCGGAGGCTGTGGTGCATATCGTTATGGGTACGTTTGTCAAAGGAGATTTGGATCAACACAACACATCATTGATGAGAATGATGGATCTCTGTAGCTGGAGGATGCTGTGCACCCAATCGACTAAAACCTGCTGGTCGTATATATCAAGATTATGGAGAGAACTATAGAGAGGATGGCACCAAAATTGTCGGGATTGCGGATGCACCTCTCATCCAAACGATTGCTGTTGAAGGAGCGTATATGCGACACCTCACGGATGATCACGCCATGGTATGCATCCCCAAGTTATACTGCTGCGGTGGATCTATTAGAGCATAACCCTCTTTGTGATACTGCTAGAACCTCACGTTGTTGGCATCGGTGAATATGGCGGATAAACAAGCCGTTCTTTATGGTGCAGCTTTCGATCGTGCTGGTCTTATCACTTACAAGTACATGGATGCTGAACGTCGATTCTTGGGAAATCACTCGACAGGCGTATTACGAAATTCGGTGGCTGTTCCTGATGTAACCCTTCCTCGGCACACACGTTACATTGTAAGACACTCGAGAAGGGGAAAAAAGGGGGAAAGATTTGACAGATCATTGATCACCCTTTTTTTTGGGGCAGGAGATTTCGATCTATGGTTCACGTACAAATCCGCTTTGTTTCACCTATATATATGCTGGTCTTTATGTGGATCGAAAACAGGCAACGATTACACGCATATGCTCAAAATGTATGTCGACGACGACGTGGGGGAATTGAATTTCGGTTATGCTTACATAGTGTGGTCTTTGCATAGTGACGTCTACCTTGCAATACACAGCCCTTGGTAACTTTATCCTGATCCCAGCCTGTTTTGCTGTTATGGCATGGACCATGTCCACGTTTGAGTTTCCTCCGTAAGTGTGTGTATATGAGTATGCATTGATTCAACTTTTAACCTAATGAAGGATTCATTCTTCTTACATAGGCCCGTCCGATTTCTTTGTCGACAACCAACCCCGCTCATGACCTTGTGCGTCTTTATGATGATGGGTACGTTATTACATGCATATCCATAAGCCACGTGTGAAGGCTCATTCATGAGTTTTCATTGTTTACTAGGCTCCTTTATCTTTAGCCAGGCATGGAATCTTATTAATTCGCAGTCAGTCATCTTCGACGAGTGGCTACCACGTGCTGTCAAGATCATTGGTAAGTACCACACATCTACTTGAATCATTGTGTATTGGGGAGGTATTCATTCGAGTTATCTAGAACTGTTCATATCATTCTTTCTCTATGCTGTCTACTTTTATCCGGTAAGTTGCCTTTATTGAGGGAAGATGCAAAAGCATGATGATTTCTAACGCAGGGAGAGTGACATTCAAGGTATTCCTATGTTATTCTGCAAGCTATCGATCACGGGTGGCCAACATACTTGGTGTATACGTGGTGTTGGTACTTTTTAGTCTTCGCGTCGTCATTGATTTACCATCCTATGTCGTCACATACGCACGCGACGTGCAATATCTCGTATTCAATGTGGTGGCCGCCGTCCCTGCCATCTTGGCTTATGCTGCAGTACTTGGTTTCTTTATCGTGAGATCGTTCACTTTTCGCTCATGCGATACGTGCCGAATTTTATCGCTTGAAGTAGCAGACACCGAAGAGCAATACGTGCGTCGTCTATTTATGCCACATAATTTCAAGATCGCGGTATGTACATAGTATGATTTATGGAGACGAGTTCCAAAGGACTAAAGATCACATGTAGAGAACGATCAAACCTACCTTGTGGAGGCGTGTTTGGCTTTTGATTAGTCGGCAGCAGAAATTGAAACGACAAGGTATCTTTAGGATGACAACGGTGCGATGGCTTTTTGGGATCAATGAATTTGTGAGGTACATGGATAAGCGTGTATACATGAAAGTGCAATGTTGAATAACTCCTCCTTACTTTCCTTTTGGCTTTAGGATCCCACTCGCTGTCAAAGTAGCATTGACCTTGTTGATCTATTGCTTGGCACAGCTGGTATGTGTATAAAGGATTATACATGTAACAACATTAGTAATGATTGCTTTAGATCCCCATTTTGCTTACTCAAATGGTTGGTGTGGGTGGTGTTGTGCCCATGCGTATCTGTGCATGGTCCCCATACCTCGCTCAATTCCAGTATCACCCCGATCCAATGCATTTTGCGGCCAAATCGTTCATGCTTATGCAAATAGCAGCCTACTTTGCCACAGTGGGTGCAGGTGGATGTAAGTGTCTTTTTGTGAGCTCCTTAAGTCCCTCGTAGACCAACTCACAAACGTTTATAGTCTGCATGATTTATGCATTTGGGATACTACGGCGTGCAACCAAGGATCTTCTTCGATTACGTCGTGGTGATTATGGCATTTTCAAAGGCAAAAAAGACAATGAGTAAGTACAGGTGCATTGATACATGAACAAGAGATGACTCATATTAGTCTCCTAGTATTGATATTGATGATGCCATACGATTTCTTGGTGTTTGTGTTGGATTTGGTATGTGCTACCGTGATGTATCCTTTACATCGTACGTTACCATTGACTCTGGTTATGAAGGTTTTACAGGCACCATGTATTTTATGGTGGAGGTGGCATTGATCGGAACAGGCATTGCCATGCTGATACAGCTTGATCATGTACGCGACTTTTTATTACATCGTGTCGGCTATGGTACCTTCTTTGCGAGCTTTTTTGTGGCATTGGTCGTACAAATGATCCAGAAACGGATCACAGGGATTCTGTTTCTCAAGGATGGTTCTCGTTTCAGTCTCCAGAATCGCGCTCCTTTCCTCCATTATTGGTACTTTATGATGCTTACATCCATGACTCGCGCCTTGACATCGTACATTATCCGCACCCTGAAGCTCGCCCTGCGATATCCTCTCTTTAGTTTACGTGTGGATAGGAATGCTGAAACGTGGTCTGTGCGTCGTGGTGATGGTGGTTTTGTAGGCTATTGTGGCATGGTATGTGTGTGTGCTACCTAATACGACGAGGAATAGCAATTAACAGCCCCTGAAAATATAGTTGTTGGCCGAACACGAATACAACAACCCCGTTCTATTGGTCTTTATTGAATGCCTGCTACCTCATATCCATCCAAAAAGGCCTTTTCGTTATTGTAATGTGCACGACCCAATGAAACAGCAGGATGATAGCGTCTATGGATCGGAAAAGACAACCTTGGTGTTATCCTCTCGGGATGCAAAGGCTATCAGAGCACGAACACGTTGGTTTCTCGCCTACACTCTTATCCACAACCCAATGGCAAGTACAAACGCGTTTATGTTGTAATCCTCTCACCCACTAATGATTTTATGTATGTAGATTCGTAAATGTAGAAAACATGTGTTGAAGGCCGTAGTGGACAAGTACAATAGCTAGTAAATTATACATAGCAATGAAAGGGCTATTTACATGAAAGCAAGATGTATATCAGAATGAGAAGGAGGAGGAGGAGAGGGGTTGAAAAATGGTATTATCTTTGAACAGCGAGAACTTGAATACGCCATCCACCAAACCAGGGCATGCTCCACAAGTATCGTATGTGCATTTGATCTGCGTCAATAGGTGTGGCTGATGGCATAAGGATTCCAAGAAAGAGGATGAAGAACAAAAACATGACCAAAAAGCCGATGAGACGTGAAGACAATGAGGATGGCTGAAACAGGGCACTACTTGCAGTGCTGCTGGCACGTTTGCGACGATTGGAAGCAAGATCAGATTGAGATCGCATTCGACGTTGTCGTAGTTGGACTTGATTCTCTGCATAGAGAGGTGGTGTACAAAGTTCCTCTTGATCGGAAAGGGACGAGATTGACATGGGTGAAGAAAATCGATCATCATCGTTATCATTATCGTTATCGGCGTCATTGCCATCGATCGACATGAAATGATTGGATGCACTTCGAAACGGTAACAACATCCGTGCACGGATATCCTAACAATTATACATGCATGTGAGCTCTTCATTGTCCAAAAAGGGAATGGTGTGATTCATGCATGAACTTACATTGACACCTGCTGAGACACCGCCAAGTGCAGCTGCTACCACGCCACCTCCCATACTTGCTGTTGGTGGTGGTGGTGACGAAGATAATAGGGATTGCTGATCCGTTATCTGTTCTTCAGCCAACATTTCATCATCGGATCGGTTTTCTGCTTCTGGACTATTGCTGCTTGTTGTAGCCATAGCAACGCATTCGCTTGTACCGCCGGCTTCAATTTCACGCCCATTCAATAAAATCAATCCACGCCATTGGTTATCCTCTTCTCCAAGCACACCAGATACAGTCAACCGTGTGCCACGCTTGTTAAGGGATTCTTGCTGTACTGGACCAAGCGACATTTCAATGATGCATTCACGGCTGGTAAAACGTGACATGGATGATGCTGCTGGTAGATAAAGTTCAATAGCATGCTTCTGGGGTATCTTGCTTGTGTTGGCAACAAGGTGAGATGGCTCCGGTGCAAGTTCAGATACACGAGCGAATAATGATCCTGATACATCCTTTTCTTCAAGTCCATCATGTCGCGTCATTTTGGCTGTAATCTCATATCCTTTGGCATAATTGCGCAAATCCACAACAGCGTGCACCAATACTAAATCCTGTTCCACCATACTATGACCGCTGCTGTTGCTACTGCTTACACTTCCAGTGTCGGCAATCGTCACTGATTTTCGTCGCTTGTTGGCAGCTGTAGATGTGGGCGATGTCGCAAGTTGTTTGGATCGTTGAAGTGACACGCTGAGATTGGATCGAGCAGGTGGAGCTGTTACCTTTTTTGCCAATCGAAAAGTGCATTGCGTATTGAATTCACACGTCTTTTGGTCATAGTTCTTGTTGATCGTCTTCCATTCAACAGCTCCATGGTCCGCATAAAGCTCTTTGATGACTTGGTCGGAAAGCTGTTCACTGCCAAAGCCCTGGATATCCAGTGGTTTGGTAAGATAAGGTGGTGGACCATTTGACTTTAGGTAATTCTCAAGTGCCTTGATCTTCTTGGGTAATCCGAGGGCTAATTGATTACTGAAATAGGCTGGCACCGAAGCACCCAAATCGAGACTTGCCACAAATGTCGCACGTGTGGATGGGATGGGATGATTGGTGGTAGTAGTGTATGGGTCAATTGCTTCCAGGATCCAGCCTGATATACAAAAGAGAGCTTGTTGACGCTTAGATGACTTGGGTACAGGGAAATTTGGAATCGATGCTTCAATGTAGATGACTCGCTTGGCTGCAGGATTGGTAGTCGAATTGATCTTTTCATGAGCTGTGCATGCCGCCACATAAATCTCTCTTGATCTACATTGGATACGATTAGATTACTATGTCACATACTCAAAACCTCTATACATACTTGAATAAAAAACCACCTTTGATCACTTGTCGTACAAGGGAGCATCCATGGGCAAGTTGCATCAATGGCTCAATCTCTTCAATTGATTCATCATATTGCTGTCGGAGTGGACCGGTATCCGTAACCACTGACACAACTTCTTCCACTGAAAATCCTTCAATGACCTTGGAAGCCTTCACAATCAATGATGGTTCGGGTATAGCAAAAGGTTCATCCATCACCATTGGGATCTGATCAATGGTCTTGCTAGTGCCTTGACGCTTACTGATTTGCATCCCATTCTTATCAGAGACGTTGTTCCATCCAAATTGTTGATCCACCATCTTTGCCAAAAACGACATGGCTCTTTGAGCGTATTCCTTTGGTGTTACAGGCAATGTTTTCACGATTGATTCAATGCTATCGGCTGTGGTTGGTGGTGTGATGCTGTCTTCGGTTGTAGAAGATTGTTTTGGCTTCTCTTGTTCAGTAGCAGGACTCGATGTCATGGTTGTATTGGTGCCCGTGGCAGTTGAAGTAGTCGCCGCACCTGATATTACAGAGCTGCCACCACCACTGGTAGCAGTTGTATCCAATTGATGGGGCTTATCTTGTATCGGACGTGAAGATGGAAGTGACTTGATGAGTGAGGTGGGTGATGCACCTTTACAAATATCAGCTGGTACACCATTGACCACCAATCGATCGTCACGCGTATCAGGTTTGATAAGAAGTAAAATCTTGCCACGCTGTGGAATGATGTGCTCCTCGTCATGCTCGATCTCAAGCCACCAACCATAAGGATCATAATGGCGTGTGCTTGCATGGACACGTGATGGTGGTGGATCAATCACGACATTATAGCTGCGTTGTCGTTCACCTTGTTGTCGTCCATCCAATCTCACTTCAGCTTTGGTACTACCATTGCCACTGCCACGAGCTGTTCCAAAGATACTCGATGAAGGTGATGACGATGATGATGCTGATACCGGCTCAGCAGATCGTACGTATTCAGCTCTTAAACTCTTTCTTTGCTGATCAAAGGCGATATTGACGAGGCTGCCGTGTTGCAACATGACAAGATCAGGTGGTGCACCGTACTTGTTGAAGTATTGATGAGCATGCATGACGATATCGGGATGGTGACCTGAAAGGCTGTTGGGTATATAGGAGGGAATCCAGCCTTGTGGATTCGCTTGGTTGATCAACCTGACAGTGGTAGTGTTGTTGTCGTAACGTTCAAGACGCCATGCCCATAAATCAAGACGTGCACGCACGTGACCTGCTTGATCTTTAGGTAGAGAAACATGACCAAACGAATCACTGATGCAGGAGGTGGCACAGAAATCGATGCGACCTGGTGACATGTAAGCTGCTGCAAACGCCACATAATCCCTGGCACTGCATAAGATGTACAATAAATGAATGAGTCATCAAGATCGACAAGGCACATTTGTTACGTATGCTACTTTACCTGACAGTCCAAAAGCCTTTTGTCTTATAATGCCATATCGAGCATGTGGGTGACACTTGATGAACAAAGCTTGCATCTTCAAACGTAGAATCCCCTACAATAATAAACTTAGCATACAAGAAGATGTATACCCCACCCTTTCCATATACTTACAGATTTTCCTTGCACCAATGCAATTGATCACCGCCTTGACATCCCATATACTACAATCTCGCCATATTGACTCGCTCAAATAAGCCCCCACTGGATGACCTGATACGTCAAGTTTGCTGATACTAACAAAGAGGTTGGCAGGTTCAGGCGATTGTAACATGTGCCATCCAGTACGCTGGAGAAGACTATCGAAATAGGTATGCATCTTGACAAGCTGTGTGGGCTCCGATTTAGGCACATCAATCTCATTCGAGACCAAAGCAGGTTCCTCTTCTTCCTCTTTTTCCTCATGTTCAATCGGGCTCTCAGTAACAGGCTCACTACAAGCATTCATATTTAGTAACCTATACCACTTGATATCCACATCCACACATTTACTTACGATGTAACCATAGGATCAAGGCTTAAAGGAGGAATAGCACTATCTTGCTTGATGTCTTGACTCTCTTGATCCGACCCACTGGTGACGTCTCGATTTGAAACGAAGCCTTCCATATCACCGGCAAACACGCCATGATCACGATCACCACCAATACCACTTTCACCACTGCTGGTCACTTGATCTTCTTCCTCCTCATCCTCGGAGCTTTCATCAGCATCATCGTCGCTGCTGGTATCATCCAATAATTCACTATCGCTGCCGCCATCATCCACCTTGTCACCATGATTACTTGACCATGCACGACCTTCCCATAATCGAAACGGCCATTCTTTGCCATTGACGTATACTTGATGAAATCCTTTGCCGGCTGATGTAGTAGTAGATGCTGGCTTTAACTTGACGTCCACCTTGATATGCTTCTCAGCGTCACCCTCTTGTTTAATGCTGCGAATAAACTGGGCCGGATGATGCAATGTTACAAAATATCGATAACCCGTTCCATTTTGCCGTCGTCGTTGTCGATAGCAACGGATACAGAATTGAGCAAATTGGTCCACCATCTTGGTGTCAAGCGGCTGCTGATTGAGAGAAACATGAACATCCATATCAATGCATCCAGTGGTGGCCCATGTTTGGTGATCAAGCTCGATCATGACATCCGGTGCCGTTGCTGCAGCTGCTCTGTTCTCAGCGATGTTCTCATGCATATGGCTGCCAAAGGTATACGATGAGCTGAATACATCAGATCGTAGTGTGTGATCCTGTTGCGATTTGGGAATAAGTTTAGGTGATTGAGATGGACGCATACTGCTGGTAGCATAGGATGGAGTGATGAGGAGTGATGATGCCATGAAGCTGTTTTTGCGATGTCGAAGTGAAGAAGCAAGTTGTAATGAAGATTGATGATCCCAGGATGCACTTTGATGATGGTGGTGATGATGGTGATGCTGTTGTTGGACGGCTTGTTTGATATGGATACTGTTCACTTTGGAGGAGGATGAAGAGGAGGTTGAGGAGGAGGATTGCTTTTGTGTAGTGTCGACTTGATAGTGTAAATTCCATTCATGCCGATCGGGGTAATATGCCGTGTTGACGCCGTGGATACCATTATATGGATGACGACGTATAATGAAAGGAGGAGCACCATGCAATCCAAGTACAGAAAGAGGACCCGTTATCAATGACATAACGTATGACTCGAGTATATCTTGTCTCGTGGTGGATGATGATTGATAAAAAAGTGTCACACGAGAATCCAAGGCGGGGTCATCGTCGGGTGACATCCGGATGTCATACGCCATAAGGTGTTGCTGCGTTGTCGATGCTGAAATGTACAAGAGGCGATTCTTCTTGCGACTGGTCTTTTCAACAAACAAATGATCTTGTCCAGTATTCATGCTATTATAAATGTTATATCAGGTTACACATTATCGAATGCATTCAAGATATAAAAAGACTTACACGTTACTTGCTTCGGATTTGTCATTGGGTATCCTTCGTGTGACAAACACGTTTGGAGACCACTGGTTCTCCTCATCCTCATTCTCAACCACTTGTACCCTGTCCACCATGTGATCCCCTTTTTTACATGGGTTGTGTTAGTCTCATGTCATTCTATATATCCATAATCAATCATATACATACACAACTTTCGAGTATCCGGGTTACTGAATAACGAGTGCCAACCGCTTAACGTCCATGGTCGATCAGATTGGGTGAGACATTCAAGCACTACCTTGTATACTGTTTCAGTCTCGGGAATGCCGTTACGCCTGTACATGTGAATACGCGACGATCGAGGAATGGGTTGAGACTTGATCTTGGTCCACTTGTTCTTATGGGGTTGAGTTGACAAGAGAGCATTGTATCGATGTATGGCTGTGTTGAGTGCTTCGGTGTATGATTCACGACGAGTGCTATTGCTTAGTGAGGGTCAACATTGGCATTACAATAGGAACCTTGTTGTCATTCCTTACGTGGTTGCTGTTGGTGGTGGTTGTGGTGGTTGTGGTGGCATAGTGAATTGTTGCTGCAGACTGGTGTGTCCGTAGCAATAAAGAAAAGAGAGAGCACACCTGGTTCCCCGAAAATGAAACGAGCTTCCCCACCTTTTGCCGGACTATGCATTACACCCACTGAAATGTCACGTGCAATAAATCAGCTGCTTTAGATCTTCATACTACTATCATCGACTACGGCTAAATGCATATCATCATTGATACTTGGCAATAATACTTATAGTGATGGAATGTCTAATCATGCCAACAGCACCCGAATTGTGTATACGTTGGCCCACAATTACTGTATCGAGCATCCTTCGCTGTTGTAGGATTAGTGTATATACGTAGACTAATAAAGCATCAAGCCATAGTTGAGTATCTTTCTTTATCATTGTGATTCATATGATGGCGATGGCTAGTGGAGCAGCTATCCATTGCACGTATTTGCTTACAACCAATACATATGGGGGAATCATATAAATTGGATGTGCAGCTTACATAAGGCCAACGGCGTCATCCTTGGGTGAAACATAGCATGAGAAGATGCGTAAAGAGTAGCAGCTGGGTATCAAAGCAACATTGGTGTCATTTTGTCTTGTGTACAGTATTGAAACCAATGCCGTGTATGCATTCCCCCGGTTGAAAACTGCATCAAGCTGCGGTAGGAGAGACACCTTTCCACATGTTCCATGACACTGATGCATGCACGCTGTTTTCATTTCTCTCGGTGGGTATTTCCGTTGACACAGCAACCACACAATGATCATTCCTCTCATGCTATTCTTCAAATGTTAAGGTGTACAAGGTTATTTTTTATTCTTTGCAGCACTACTTCGTCATAATTAAAGTACGTAGTAATATAGAGGGATAGTATACATGATAAGAAGGGATCTTTTAAGGGTTGTGTTTGGGTAGGCAATAAAACTTGTAAATTGGGTGTGCATTGCAGCGCCTGCTGTTACTGCATGTAAATAAATGTATGAAGCGTAGCGGATGTTTGGTGAATGGGTACCATATTATCTAAGCCCACTTGCCGAGCAAAGACATAAGGCCAGCACCAATGTACATGGAAAGGAAACATACGACCTTGTAGATGAGCGATGTGTGGAAGAAGCTTGTGTTGTTGTTGATCTCGTTGGCAATCAAAGAAATAAAGGCGTTGTAAAGCAGGATACCAGCTGCCAAAGAATCAAGAATAGCCTGTGCGAGCACTGAGGATGCCGAGTATGGGTTGCTGCTCATGTTGACACCAATACCAATAGCTGTGCCGATAGGTGTGGTAAGAGCAAAGCCAAGACCTAGGAGAATAGGCTTGAGGAGCGACTTGTACTTGTTGTCATTGATACGAGTACCAAGGGCAATGCCTTCAAAGAACTATATAACGTGATGTGTTGTTGATTTATGTATCAGTCATATGCTATCGTCTTTTGTTTTGGTCACACACACACACACATACCTGGTGGAATACAAGAGCAATGAGAAGCACGCGGAATTCACCACCATCCGCAAAACCAAGGGTCAATCCAATAATGACGGAATGGACTACGAGACCAATTTCGAGAATGATAGTACTAAGATCAAGGAACTTTGAAGGTTCGATGGTGGTGGAATGATTCACTTGGGGTTGTTCAATATCACCCTTGGTAGCACCACTGCCCATGGTGTCAGCTTCCTGAGCATCCAAATGGCCCTTCTTGTGAAGACGCGTGAGTAAACAAAACTCGATCAGCTGGATAAAGAACACAGCGATCAAGGCAAATAGACCAACGAATCCTTCAAAGCCATCCCAGCCGTCACCAATACATGGGCTTTCAAATCTTTCGCTAGCTTCAGGGATCATGTGGATGAATGAAACAGCAAGAATAACACCTAAAAGGATTTATTCATCAACATCATGTCGTGTATACTCTTTGAAATCATTAGCAAACTTACCAGTGCCAACTGAAAGGGTTCAACAAAGATACCAACAATATCATTTAGTTATCAAACGTATGCATACCACGGACTTTTTGTATTACTTACAGAACTTGCACACGGTCAAGAACCAGTAACGGAAACCTCCAGATGCGTAAGGGCTAAGACGATGAAGGAGAATAGGACCAAATACGCCGAGCAATGATGCAGCCATGATAATGAAAATGGCACCAATGCGTAGGCCAAGGTTGTAGTCATCATCAACAGACGCAACACACTCCTCGGCGCTATCAGGGTGCGAATGACCAGCATGCGAATCACCCTCTTCAGCGGCTGCTTCAGCAGTATGATCGTGTCCTGCTTCAGTGCCATGATCGTGGACATCTGTTATATGTATTTAGTATCCCAGGATAATAGGCACGCATATGGATGTATGAACGTACCTTGTGCAAGAGCAAAAGCTACAAGGTATATGAAGGAGAGGAGAGACAATGATCTCTTTGCAAGCGTCGTCATAATAGGTCGTAGGTTGAGAGCAAGAAAAGTGTAGTGATAATGGGTTAGGCATGTAATAGATGCTTCCTTTTTATATATGCGTCACGTAATCCGGCATCTAAAAAGAAAAATTTACAATGAAGTTGAGGTCCTATAATAGACTTGCGTATTGTGATGTGATCCGAGCCCATGCCGCCATATTACTACTGCTGCTTCCTTTGTCATGTGCATCATACCTTTTTGTAACCTAATGATGATGACTCTCAAAGCCAAAGCTGCAAGCTTAGCTGCATGCATATACATGCTCAATGGGCAATTCCACTTTGCGCGCGTCTCTTGCTTATCCCCTCCATCAAAAAGGATGGCTCCACGAGGGGTGTGTGTGTCAAACTAAATCTCGAAATTTTCTGACACATTGGCCAATGAGGGGCAAAAATTTCCGTTGCTTGGGTGAACCTTTGTAACCCTTGAGGTACACAAAATTTCCCAGGTTTCCAGTGTAAGAGATACCCCAGCCAATGAGCAGCCCGAGAGCTCACGCTACCAGGATCATCAGCCATCGTTTTAGATGGGTTTAATACAGCTCTTTATTGTATTTCCTCATGACCCGTGACTAGTAAAGATGGTGTTGCTGATGATTGACATGCAGCAGCGATCTCATCTTACTATCGTTTATAGCCTCTAATGGCAAAGTAATATCCCTGATACGTTGCAAAGGTCATTCATTTTCAAGATACGACTACCATTATGAGTTGCACAAACGCTGTATCGCATCTCAAATCGCATGTTCTTCATGCTGTTAGAAAATTTCGAAGATACTATAAATTTTTTTTCGGGAATGGCTCTCTTTTTCCTAACACGATGTGGAATCGAAACACTGCTTCTGATTTGGAGAATGGTGGTGGTGGTGGTGGTGGTGTTATAATACTTGTAGTAACTAGCAGCCATCGACTTTATAGCACGATATTGCTTTATGTTTGTAATTGATGAGTGATAAGAGCTAGATGTAAACATTCCCGTGTAACGCGTAAACGTCAATGCCCGATGACATTAAGCTTTCGCAAATGTAACAACGTGCCATGATTGTTGTTTGATCCGCCCACACAATAGGTCACGTTACAGCCCGCTCTCGCTATTCGGAACGTCTTGATGGCGTTATCATCGTTGTTGAAGGATCGAACCCATGTTCACTTTGCTATATTTACCGAATGCGGTAATCCATGTGATGATCTTGCCAACGCAGCCGTATGCTGCTTTCCAACACAGCTCGAGATAGCCGTATCTATCGCTTTTTGCTCTCTCATGCGTATAGGCACATATTTTACCAGCTCATTCATAACCCCGATGCTATCTTCCTTGGCACCGAGAGTCAAGATACAGCTCCAAATCAGGGATTTTTGTTTATAGCATGTATATGTCAAACTCGTTTACATTGGAACGGAAGCCATCACATGACGTCTCGACTTGGGGTATCTTGTAGCGGAGCTAGATCCGGACGAAAGCATACATACATAGTAATCCTACCACCAAACAATGAGCTTCACGGCGCATCATCTTTACCTCCTATGTAATAGCTATCTTTTGATTGGGAGGGCTTCGGAAGCTCGTAAACATGCGCGTTTACCATGGTATATTGAGAAAACATGGTTGCTAAGAGATGGACACATTGCACTTGTAAACTTCAGCATGCTTTATTGTAAGCTATAACGTGAGAGCGACACTGCGAGTATGGGTAGGTCCCCTCGAAGATGTCAATGGATCAAGTAGTTGCTAGGTAGGTGCAGTAATACAATGCTAGGTCAACAAATTGGCTTTGGTTATGGTTTGCCTAGCCGATCATTTACCCCTTAAAGAAGGATGAAGAGTCCTACTAAACATGGTAAAAATTCATTGACCCCTTGATACACATGTCGTCGCTCATTGTTGCTCCACCAAGGAAACATTCGTATTTCATATTGTGATATGCGATGTCCTTTTAAGCATTTGAAGAGGTATCTTGCAAGAGGTTAAGGGTTAAGCTATCGCGTGTTTTGAACACCAACAACCCTATACTATGATTACAAGCTGATCAGCAAGCAACCGTTGCTGAGTTACAAGGGCTTTATTTGCTTTGCTAAATAGATTTGTAATAGGGAGCCTATGGCTTTCACCACGACCATGTAGCTGTTGATGTTATGTATATGCACAAAAGCTGAGAATTACTTGCATGCATTCAGCGGGGATCTCCTTTTATCAATGAGAGTTGTCTTATCCAAGCATGGCTGTGATGAGAAAACCAGGAGCTGACCCACTTTCATTATACCGTCAACAGCGCTAGCCGGCCCCCACTACATATCCAACTTGGTCAGGATAAAATGACAAAAGCGGTAAAAAGAGATAAGGTCTTTTTGCACCATTTATTTATGCCGCTTATCACCGACCTCGTTTGGTATATGTACGTAGCATCCTATGCAACAAGCAAATCCACATCCACTATAGCATTTATAGTCCATAGCAACGAGTATGGATCATGTATGTCATGCTATAGCCTTTCTTGTACGTGCCATAAGGATGCTGGTTGACTTTGATATCAATTACCACTAGCTTGCTAATCCATATTTGTGATGTAAATGTACACAAATGGATCTGTTTCACGGCAAAGGTGTGCCCATTGTACGTTGTGTAAGTGTATCACACACAGGCTGATGGCTTATTTTTACTCCTTTTTTCATGAAGCACAGCGCTTACGCCCCAGGATCATTTGCGACGGAGGAATTCGGTAATGGAATAGCCTAAAGGACGACGGACAGTGGTAGTGGCATTATAGTGTAGTAATTAAGGGGACCAGCGGGATGATCGGGATGAAAGAACCAAGAGAATGGATAACACAAACAACCTTTCTTGACGTCAAGGCATGTCATCTTGGGAGTTGAAGTGAGATACCACATTCAGCTTCACGCATGTAGCTTGAGTTGGAATAATCAAACAACGATCACGCCTATGCAACAATGATGGCGACAATAACAGGGGCTTTAAAAGAGTGGGATAGATGTAGCTCTGCATTACGCTGGTCATAATCACAAGCACACGGGACCACAACCACCAGTGAGAGTTTGAGTGAGAGGTTTAACTCTGACACATGCGTGCACTTCATAGTCAGCCTTATCTTATCAAAAATCTCATGCTGAGTCAAACCAGCTTTGGGGTGACTAATATGGCTTGCAAACAAGCAAAAAGCTTTTTTTTGATAGATCAAAAGCAAAATGAGCGACATCATGAGGTACTACGATCATTCACCTCGTGACTTTACAAAACAAAACCACAAAAATACATGTTTTTTTACACCATAGATACACGTAAACAACTTCGTGCATGCATATTCAGCCAGCAGCAGCATGATGAACAATTTTGGTTACTGCCGGGAACAGTCATCAAAATGATATTATGCGTAATGCGCACACAACAGCTCCCATTTACGCTAGCGTGATACATACACGGCTTGAAACGGATACACACACAATAACACGGTGGTGTACTTAAAAATATACGTGTGTGCACCCGCAGCACATGTGCATGAATTTGCTGCTGTGCTGGGTCTGTTTAACATACGTTGAACAAGTTTGCATACGTTTTAGGCTTAGACATGTGCCGCTGGCTTTGTGCCACCATAAGATGTGTGTGTGCCATTTGCAAACGCATGGGACTCTTTTTTCAGATTTGATGTTACTCACACGCACACACACAGCTTCCTATTTATGTTACACAAGGGCATGCAGGGTGGAAATGCAACTTGCCCAACCTTTTTTCATGATCCGCAAGCGGCACCAAGCACCCACCACATATGCATGCATACAGTAACCAAAGAGACTTTTGCTATTCAACATGTTGTAATGGGATATAGAAACGTTTAAGCAACGTCGTTGTACTGTAATATTAGAAGAAGTTATATCAAAAGGAAGAGAACAAGAGGTGGAATATACAAAGAATACTATGAAGGGAGAAAATCGGAGACAACATGATGGCGGGAAGAAAATGGGTAGCATGGTATGTGTGTACGTGAAATGAAAATAGAATTGCAGCCGTGCTTACTCTTAGTTGAGCTTGCCCATGGGAAGGGTGAAGTAAGAGGATTCCTTGGTAAGCATACCAGAGAGGCCATTGTACCAAGCAATGATGGAAGTGATCACACCAAAGGCACCACCAGCAACCTTGGTTGGGATGCTAGCATTGTATTCGGCAGCGGCAAGCAAGATAAAGGTGATCAAAAGCATGAAGAGCAAAAGCACCATGCCAATGGATGAACGATGAGCAGCGATCAACAAAACGGCGGTCATGATAGCCCAAGAAATCAAAAAGATCGTAAGAGAATGAGGAAGCACGTATTCGGGGACACCTGTTGCCTTGTATGCTGCATCAATACCACTCCAGGGAATAAAGATCATGGCGTACGACAGCCAAAAACCACCGTAACTCGAGAAAGCTGTGGCACCAAAGGTGTTACCGGTTCTGAATTCCCACATACCGGCCAAAAGCTGCAAGCAACACAAGCACAAAATTGATCAGTAAAGTGATTTCCAGAAAATAAAGAGCTTAAAGAGGTATAATTTACCTGGACAACACCACCATAAAACAAAGCAAGGCCAACAACAACGTTGCTAGGACCATCGGCAGGAAGACCGGCACCGGCGTTGTGAAGTGACAAGACAAAGGTGGTCAAAGCGAAAGAGCTCAAGCCCAATGGACCAGGATTGGCAATGACATAGTTAGGCACCACAGCAGGTGGTGGTGGTGGTGCCATTTGCATCTTAGCTTCAACGTCTCGAAGCTGTTGTGGTTGTTCGTGTTCAGTAGCCATAGTTGTGTGTATGAAGGAAAAAGAGAAAGTGATGGGTTGTAACATTGCCATCGATAGGTGGGGGTTTATATACCGAGTAGAAAGTTTTGGGCGGCTGTGTGTGGCTTCATTGGTCAAAGCATCAAAACACCGCCCCCGCAGAACAACTTTTCAGGTAAGGTCTATGTTTTTTTTTGCCCCTCTCCCCAAAGGCACAACAACAGCTACATCTTGTCCACCGGGATTGTGTGTTTGTTTGCACAAGCACCTTGTCGTTATTCACAGCCACATGCAAATAAAATAAGATTGACTTCTTTGTCTCTATTTTTATCAATGCGGCTTTGACAAGATTCCCGCTTGTGGGCTTCGCTTGAAACCTTTCATTTGATTTTTTTTCCCATTGCACGTATCCTATGGAGGACGATCCTCTTGTCTTTCTCCACATCTGGGTTTATTGGACTTCTTTTTTTTCCAAATTCAGATACCGTTACACAAAGAAGGCGGCAACACACGCACACACACAACATTGGTCACTTAACAAACCATCTTCTTCTGTGCTTTCAAAGCTGTACGATTCCCTTCTCGGAGGTTGGTCGGGGGCACTGCCAAAATGAGTACCACCATAAAAGATTGTACATCTTTAATGTCAAAGAATTCAACTTGTTTTGTGACATAGCTATGGGTATCATACAATGAGAAACAATGCATCCAACCCCCTCCCCCCAAACTTCGGTCCTTAACTATCAACTTCGTCCATTATCGTTTGCAGTATCACCCCAATCCTTTTGTGGTGTTTGAATGCTTAAAATGTTTAACCCTTCGGCGCGCTGAATGGTGTAGCACACCAAGTGAAGGTGTAGGTTGCACACTCATCTGTCGCAATCGGTACGGGATCATTTGCGGGTAAATCCACGATGTTGCCACACATACACAAACACTGGCAACACAAATACTCATGATGAGCCACCCAAAAATATGATGGTATGACAGATATCATCCTTGCGCTGTCGCGTGCCAACATGTTGGTCGAGTTTTCATTCATCACAAATCAGCCCAAACTACAAATGTGCCTCTCTTCCTCAGCCTCGTCTCTCATGAAACAATATTCAATCATCATTCTTCTTAACCAGAAAGCAGGGTCGTTCATTACGTACATGTGTGGTATTGCTCGCCACCTTTGGTTCTCTTGTTTCCATGGTTTCCATGCGTTGCTGTTGTCTTTTCCCACAACCATCATGAGGAGTACCAAGCACATGTGAACAATCGGCATCAACCGTGCCTGCTCATGCGATGCAGTGTTTTATCCTTCAGCCAAGGAGGTAAAAGAACTCGATGAGGAAATTGCTGATTGGGCTTGTTGCGTTGCCCCTGCGTTTGTGTTTCACCTTCCCAACTATGGATTTCCTTGGTGTCACACAAACCCAATTCCGCGGATTAGGGAGGTGTGGACAAGATCAGATGTCTCAAATTTGTAAAATGAAGCTAATTCTGCATCCACATTTGCTATGTGAATCATTTATCTTGATGATGGTGTCAATGGTGTGGCGCTTGGTGAAGGTGCATCAAGGTTGTAATAGTGAAGCTTAATGAAGAGCCCCATCACCCGAAAATGATCACGGCTGCATGCTGTAAATCTTGTAGAAAATAGAATCATGGTGCCCTTTAGTATGCATACATAAGATGCGTGTGCATGTTTTTGTTTATCTTACGGAAGCGTTTAAGGTAAAATTTTCTCTCGTCGATCATATTACTTGCAGCTTTGTGTTCGATTAGTACTTGAAAAGGTTGTTCCATCTGATGCCATGTCATGCAATGTACACACTTTGATCTTCTTTTGTCTCAATTGGCTTCTATGAACGTGCCTAGTGCTTTGTAAGCGGCTAAGTGCTGGGTGTGAATGTCTTATGTAACCAATGGGTTTGCACAACAATGTGGCATGTTGCACAAGCATCAAGTGAAGTGAACTGTAAATTGTGTGGCAAAACCGGGTGTGGTGCTACCCCTCCTCCGCCGAGCCGGTGGGTGGCATATAGACATTTTACCAATCCAAAGATATAGCTACGATATCCACACATGTTGGAGCAACATTTTCTTGACACTTGATGCTAAGCCGAACTCAACCGGAAAGCGTATTCGATTGCTCTTGTGAACCCCTGATTCATGGGACCTACGATAAATTCATATCAGCACATCTTAATGCATGCAGCTCCTAGCATGTGCATTGTGTTTTTACCTCCAGGGGTTCTCTAAGTTTTATGATCTATTATCGACCGCAATCTTTCAGCTTTCCAATATCACATAACGCTCATCAAAGTGCTCTCGATAATTTAGAATGCTATGTGTAGATGTCATCTGTAAAGTATGGTGTAAGGTTTTAGTACCTGCCAATTTTGGATGGCATCGGCAAGATGGTGTACTGATTGTCATCCCCAAAATAACGGCCATTGTGCTGGGTTGGCATTACAACAGCTATTAACAGGAAAGGTGAGTCTGGGGTATTATTGTATGTGGAGCAAGTAATCCCCGCTAAAGAAGTGGGGTAATAAGCCAAATTGTCCCCCGATGACGCTTCTTCTCCACAATGTTCCTGCTGCCTAGATCTATTCCCCGAGAATGACATCCATCCAACAGTAGGGTACAGCACAATGTGATTTGTCCTGCATTCACACGCCTTTCAAACAAGAAGCGTCATATTGTAATGCCG